>NC_092338.1:200318888-200624166 GCF_046630445.1 Rutidosis leptorrhynchoides
CGGGGTGAGCTTAAGAAGCTAGAGGTTGAGCTCAAGAATTTGAAAATGCATGGCACCGAGTTAGATGCCTATGAACGAAGGTTTTTCGAGTTAACTTTGCTGTGTCCTAGGGTTTATGCGGATGAGGACCGCAAAATTGAGGCTTACATTGATGGTTTGTCCGAGAAGATTGAACACGGGGTTGAGTCCAGTGAACCCCAGACTATTGAGGCAGCTATGTCTATGGCCCACAAACTTAATGACAAGGTGTTGAGAAGAAGCAAGACTACAGTTGTTGAAAGTAGTGAGGAGATTGTCAAGAAGGCTGATAATGGGAAACGAAAGTGGGATAACAACCGCAATCAAAACCAAAATCAGCAGAAGAAACAGGATACCTCAGGTGCTAACAACAGAAATCAGCGTGTGTGTCCTCGTTGCTATAAAGTTCATGATGGTTACTGCACAGTTACTTGTAAGAGGTGCTCTAAGCAAGGGCACATTGCTAAAGATTGTACAGTGCTTTTGCCGGGGTCTGCTACTCCCGCGACTGGTGGTAATAATAATAATGTTGGTAATAGAGGTGGTAACAGTAACGGTAATGGGAAATCGAATAATGGAGGTAATCCAAGGGTTTGTTATGAGTGTGGGAAGCCGGGGCATTTCCGAGATGCTTGTCCCAACAAGAAGACTGCAGAGACTGCACGCGGCCGAGCGTTCAACATTAATGCAAAGGATGCGGAGGAAGATCCTAAGCTTGTTACTGGTACGTTCTCAGTCAACGATTTATCAGTTTATGTTCTATTTGATTCAGGGGCTGATTTAAGTTTCGTGTCAAGTAAATTAAGTCCGAGAATCAAAACACCGTTAACTTTCTTAGACAATACTTATGTTGTTGAAGTAGCTAATGGTAAGGAACTTACTGCTAAGACTGTACATCGTAAGTGTAACATTAATCTGGGTGGTAGGGATTTCGAGATAGATTTGATACCGATTGAACTTGGTAGTTTTGATATTGTTATTGGTATGGATTGGTTGTCCGCGAACCGTGCCGAGATCGTCTGTTATGATAAGGCTATTCGTATTACTGATGTGATTGGAGAGCCACTGATGGTCTTTGGAGATAAGAAATGCACACAGTTAAACCTTATTAGCTGTATGAAAGTTCGTAAACATCTCCGCAAAGGCTGTCATGCTATCCTTGCTCATGTTGTTGATCCTAGTAAGGAAGTAAAGAACGTTGATGACGTTCATATTGTTAGGGATTTTCCCGAGGTGTTTCCCGATGACTTACCTGGCCTTCCGCCGCAACGCGCGGTAGAATTTCAGATTGATCTTGTTCCCGGCGCTGCTCCTGTAGCACGTGCTCCTTATCGTCTTGCGCCTTATGAACTTCAAGAATTGTCAAGTCAACTCCGTGAGTTGTTAGACAAAGGTTTTATTCGTCCTAGTTCGTCCCCTTGGGGAGCTCCTGTTCTGTTTGTTAAGAAGAAGGATGGTTCTTTTCGTTTATGCATTGATTATCGTGAACTGAATAAGCTCACTGTTAAAAATCGTTATCCTCTTCCGAGAATTGATGATCTGTTCGATCAGCTTCAGGGTTCTTCTGTTTATTCAAAAATTGATCTTCGTTCTGGCTATCATCAGTTGCGTGTTAAAGAATCTGATGTTTCAAAAACTGCTTTTCGCACCCGTTACGGTCACTTTGAATTTCTTGTTATGCCATTCGGATTGACAAATGCACCTGCTGTGTTCATGGACCTTATGAACCGTGTGTGTAGACCCTATCTGGACAAGTTCGTTATTGTTTTCATCGACGACATCCTTATCTATTCTAAGAGTGATGAAGAGCACGAAGAACATTTGAGGTTAGTGCTTGATTTGTTAAAGAAAGAAGAGTTGTACGCTAAGTTCTCTAAGTGTGCTTTTTGGTTAAGAGAAGTTCAGTTCCTTGGTCACATTGTTAGCAAACAAGGAATACAAGTTGATCCTGCTAAAATTGAGGCGATTGAAAAGTGGGAAACCCCGAAAACTCCTACTCAAATTCGTCAGTTCTTAGGATTGGCAGGTTACTATCGAAGGTTCATCCAGGATTTCTCTCGTATAGCGAAACCTCTGACTGCTTTAACGCATAAGGGGAAAAAGTATGAGTGGAAGGATGAACAGGAGAATGCTTTTCAGATTTTGAAGAAGAAACTGACTACCGCTCCGATATTGTCTCTACCGGAGGGTAATGATGATTTTGTTGTTTATTGCGATGCATCACGACAAGGCTATGGTTGTGTTTTGATGCAACGAAAGAAGGTTATTGCGTATGCGTCACGTCAGTTGAAGGTTCACGAACAGAACTATACAACTCATGATTTAGAGTTGGGAGCTGTTATTTTTGCACTGAAAATTTGGAGACACTATCTTTTAGGTGTTAAGAGTACTGTGTACACCGATCATAAGAGTCTTCAACATATTCTCGATCAAAAACATTTGAACATGAGACAACGAAGATGGATTGAGACGTTGAATGATTATGATTGTGACCTTTTGTATCATCCGGGTAGAGCCAATGTTGTGGCTGATGCTTTGAGTCGTAAAGAAAGGGCTGAACCACGAAGGGTTAGAGCTTTGAATATGACAGTTAGATCAAACCTCGTTAGGCAGATTCTTGAGGCACAACAAGAAGCCTTAAAGGAGGAGAATTTCGTGAAAGAGAATGTAGCCAAAGTAGCTAAGAAGTTTGAAGTTCGAGCTGATGGTACTAGGTACTTTGCGGGACGTCTTTGGGTTCCGAAGTTTGGAGGTCTTCGACAGTTAATTCTAGATGAAGCTCATAAGTCTAGATACTCTATTCATCCTGGTTCAGGAAAGATGTATCAGGATCTTAAGGAGTTGTATTGGTGGCATAATTTGAAGGGTGACATAGCTAAGTATGTGTCTAAGTGTTTGACCTGTTCTAAGGTCAAAGCTGAACATCAAAAACCGTCTGAACTGTTGGTACATCCCGAGATTCCCGAGTGGAAGTGGGAAGGAATCACTATGGATTTTATCACTAAGTTACCAAGAGTTTCGGGTGGCTACGATGCGATTTGGGTGATTGTAGATCGACTCACTAAGTCGGCTCACTTTTTGCCGATTAGGGAAACCGATTCCATGGAGAAACTCACCCGTTTGTATTTGAAAGAGATTGTTTCGAGGCATGGTGTTCCCGTATCTATAATTTCCGACAGAGATAGTCGATTTGTATCGAGATTTTGGCAATCGTTGCAAGAAGCCTTGGGCACTAGATTGGATATGAGCACCGCTTATCATCCTCAAACGGATGGTCAAAGTGAGAGGACCATTCAGACATTAGAAATATGTTGCGAGCTTGTGTGATTGATTTTGGGAATGGGTGGGATAAGTATTTGCCGTTAGCTGAGTTTTCTTATAACAACAGTTATCACGCAAGTATTAGAGCCGCACCGTTT
The DNA here is from genome assembly GCF_046630445.1 of Rutidosis leptorrhynchoides. Classification (NCBI taxonomy): domain Eukaryota; kingdom Viridiplantae; phylum Streptophyta; class Magnoliopsida; order Asterales; family Asteraceae; genus Rutidosis; species Rutidosis leptorrhynchoides. The sequence continues at coordinate 200,322,326 of NC_092338.1, forward strand.
GAAGCTTTGTACGGTAGGAAATGTAGGTCTCCTATTTGTTGGAATGAGGTTGGGGATGCTCAACTTACAGGTCCAGAGATTATTCACGAGACTACTGAGAAGATTGTGCAAATTAAAGAAAGGTTGAGAACTGCTAGAAGTCGGCAAAAGAGTTATGCTGACAAAGGAAGGAAAGATGTTGAATTTCAAGTTGGTGATCGTGTTATGTTAAAAGTTTTGCCTTGGAAGGGTGTTATTCGTTTTGGTAAAAGAGGGAAGTTAAGTCCTCGTTTCGTGGGACCGTTTGAGATCATTGAAAGAGTTGGACCGGTGGCTTATCGTTTGAAGTTGCCACAAGAACTCAGTGCTGTTCACGATGTTTTCCATATTTCGAACTTAAAGAAGTGTTTAGCTGAATTTGATCAGACTATTCCTTTGGAGTAACTTCAAGTTGACAAGCAATTGCATTTTATTGAGGAGCCAGTTGAGATCATGGACCGAGAGGTTAAGACTCTTAAACAGAGCAGAATTCCTATTGTTCGGGTCCGATGGAACGCTAGACGCGGTCCCGAGTTCACTTGGGAGCGTGAAGACCAAATGAAGCAGAAGTACCCGCATTTGTTCTCAGATGCCGAGTCAACCCCTGCGCCTGCTTAAATTTCGGGACGAAATTTCCGTAACGGGGAGGTACTGTCACGACCCTACTTTTTCCGTTATCTTTTTCCGTTAATTATTTAACGACCGTTAACTGTTAGTGTGCCACGTCATTTCTATGACCTATATTATTATTTTTGTAATAATATATATATAATAATTATTATGTGTTATGTGAATATATGTATTCATATTTTAATTTATACGTTTCTACGTCTCGCGGATTTCCATCCGGCGAATCTTTTCGGTTTTTAAACCAACGGTCGAGCTTTCGGGATTTTTAAATCCTAAATATTTTAAATATGATATTTTATGATCATATTATTATTAGGTGTATTTATATTTATTTTTCGTCGCGCGTTTGTTATCTTTCCGGATTTTTAATCGCGTAAGCGTGTTTTCGCGTTTCGGGCTTCGTTCGGGATTTCGGGCCACAAGGATTTCACCATTTAGCAAAATTGGGCCATGGGGCCCACCCCATGAACCCCCATTCGGCCGAAGTCCACCAAGGGGGAGAGTAAACTCCCTTGATTTTTCTTTTTCCACTTCATTTTACAAAATCATTAAACCTAATTCTATTTTGAGCTCTCCTCCTCCCTTCTCCCTTTTAGGCCGTCGCCACCATCACCATTCATCATCATCTTCACCACTTTTTATTGCTTGGATCATCACTTGGCTTGCATAATCGGATTACTCTCGTCTTTCTCTACGCGATTACATTCTTTGATTCTCGATTTGGGTATAAACCCTAACCCTAGAACTTTTCATATTTATTTATATTTCTGTATTTTGAGTTTATATTATTAGTATGATGTATATTAGTTGTTGTAATGTTGTTTGGATGCGTAGAATTACTCGTTTGTACATGTTTTCGGTTTGTAAATTTTGGACAGCAGTTTGATTCGTATATTATGACTTTGTAACTGATATGAATGTTAAAATAAAGTACATAAATGAGTTCCTCTAATCAAGACATTAATTTTAGACTCCGGATTCATGTCGTTTCGATTCCCGGAGCCCTAGATATGCTTAACCTGATTTTTGTTAAAGATTGAAAGGTGTTCTTGGCATGAACAAGGTTGGGTCCGACTTTGTGACCGTCCTTGGTGTCTTTAGGGTGTGTCATTTGGTTAGGACTGATGGTGAGACGAATTTTCATGTTCGGGTCACCTAAATCCGAGCCACGGTTCACCCGTTGTGCCCGAATTACTGTTTTGAGTAAATTGTTTTCCCAAATGTTGTCATGGCTGATATCCACGACCTAGGGACTGTTCTTGGAGTGTTCTTGAGTTCATAATTGTGTCGGGTGGTTTGAGTAGGTGAAGTTGCATATGTGGCTTGCCCGAAACCGACACCCGGGGCTCAAGATACGACCCGGTGAACTTTTAAACTTAAAACTTATGGTTAATGATTAAACTTATGTTAAAATTAATGGATTTCATTATTAATTAATTACTTATGATAAAAGAAGTAATTATTATTATTTAAAACTTATGATATAAATATTTATTATATCATTTAATTATTAATTATGATTTAATTAACATTTTAATTAAACTTATGATTAATAATACTTTTATTATTAAAGGAAAATACTTATGATAAGTATTAAATTTGTTTTTGAGAAATTATTAAAAGACTTATAATAAACATTAAATAATTATTTAATTATTATAAGACTTAATTATTATTTAATTATGATTTAATTATTAAATACTTATGATTTAATAATTTTAATTAGAAACTTATGATATGATTAATAATTCATTATTAATTAATAATACTTATGATATGATTTAAAATTTATTATAAATTAATAATATTTATATTATGATTGATATTTAATTAATTAATTAAATACTTATGTTATACTAATTATAACATTTCAACTTATATTAACTTTAATAATTCATTTTATTTAATTAAACTTATGTTAAGACATTATTATACACTTTTGACTTTAAATAACATTATAACCTATGTTATTAATGTAACTTACACTTTTAAAATTAATGTTGACTATGTTTGACCAAGGTTGACTTTTGAGTTGACTTTTGGTTGACTTTGACTTTCAGTTGACTTCTGTTGACTTTCTAAATAAGGAAACTTTCCTAACTTCAAAACTTTCTAAAGATAGAAATTTCTAAATTTGGAAACTTTCCAAAAATAGAAAACTTTCCAAAAATAGAAACCTGCTAAAAATAGAAACTTTCTAAAAATAGAAAGTGCGTGTCCTTATGCTGTTCCAATCAAACCGATGCTTGATGAGTAATGTTCTATGCCTACTTGCAACATGTACAATAGCTATCATACTAAGACTTGGCCTAAGTTAGTTATTTATTTCGACCTGCTTTATTTATAGGTCGGCGTTGTGATCTTTCTTGATCACTTTACTTTACTTGCTGTTCGCTTGTTTGTGAGATTTCTTCAGTTGCTATTTAAGGTGAGTTATAGTCCCGTTTTTACATACTTTTCAAAGTATATTTTTGGGATGTGATTACATGCAGATTTTTATTTACGGTTAGACACAAGTAACAGTTAAATTTAATTATTCATTGTGAGTTGGACAAAAATATTCCCTAGTCTGGTAACTGTAATCATTGGTTTCTACCGGTGAACGCGAATCCTACGGATAGATCTATCGGGTTTGACAACCCCATTTCGAGCTAGTCGCGCTAGCAAATTTATAATCGGAATGTTTAGTACTTCGTAATTTGTTGTAGATACACTGTCCAAGTGTATATTTTTTTATTGTGTTTGGCAAGGGTATATAAAGGGTTAAGTGATTACCAGGTGGCTCATTGATAATGGAATAATGTTTAATATTTTCTAACATTTTTAAATCTTGTGGTCTAAAGTTTACTTATTTATTTAAACCTATAATTCACTCAACCTTTGTGTTGACAGTTTACTTGCATGTTTTCACAGGTACTTGAGTTATATGATGCTTCCGCTGTCTTTAGAAGAGTCTGCATGCATTTGGGCAGATTTTTATTGAAACAATTATGAAACTTAAGTTGGCATTCTATTTTTGGATAATTTAAATTGTGGGTTTGTTGGCAAGGTTTTGTGTCAACTTTTGGATTATTAATATGTTGGGTTGTTTTAAACTACATATTTTGGTTTGTTTCCTTTTTGGGAAAACTTTTGAAATAAAAGAATGCAACTTTGTTTATTTAATTCATTTAAGTCCGATCAAGCTGTGGGACCAACTGACGGATCTGTTAAGTGTTTTGACGGGGTCGTCACACCTGGTTTGCTAAGACCACCGCTCTGATACCACATGAGATGACCCGTCCTAATCCATAAGGACGAATACAATAACATATGATTACATCGCGAGGTATTTGACCTCTATATGATACATTTTACAAACATTGCATTCATTTTTAAAAGACAACCTTTCATTTCATCGAAAGTTGACAGGCATGCATACCATTTCATAATATTCAACTTATAAATGACCTAATCTGTCATTTACTTAATAATAATCTCTATTAAACTCAACGACTTGAATGCAACGTCTTTTGAAATATGCCATGGATGACTCCAAGTAATATCTTTAAAATGAGCAAATGCACAGCGGAAGATTTCTTTCAAACCTGAGAATAAACATGCTTTAAAGTGTCAACCAAAAGGTTGGTGAGTTCATTAGTTTATCATAATCGATCATTTCCATAATTTTAATAGACCACAAGATTTCATTTATTCAATAATCATACACTCGTAAGTGTTTAAAATTCATTCATATGGATTGAACACCTGGTAACCGACATTAACAAAATGCATCTAGAATATCCCCATAAATAATCATCGAAGTACTAAAGCAGTTCAAATTCTCTGACTGGGGCGTGTCAAATCCCATAGATCTATCTTTAGGATTCGCGTCAATTGGTGGCAATTATAATAAACACCAATTGTTAGGTTACCAAGTTCAACAAGGGCGATATCCGGTATAACAATTCAACCATAGAATGTAGTTTCGATTACTTGTGTCTATTTCGTAAAGCATTTATAAAAGCGCATGAATTCTCAGTCCCAAAAATATATATTGCAAAAGCATTTAAAAAGGGAGCAAATGAAACTCACTCTAATGTATTTTGTAGTAAAAATATATATGACGATATTGAACAATGCAGGGTTGGCCTCGGATTCACGAACCTATATTAATTATATATTTTTATATGTTGGTCAATATCTGTATAGCAATTTAGGTCAGGTCATGGTGTATCACAATCCTAATGCTCGAGACTAATATGCAAAAGTCCACAAAAGTCAATTTGACTCAAAATGATTTCCAAAATTTATACATGATTATTATATAGTTTAAATATCGTCGTTTTATATTTTTAAATCTTTTTAAAAAAAAATTATTAGAGTAAATAACATAATTCATTTTTAAATAAAATTTTGTATTAAAATATACTCTTATATATCTTAAGTAATAAATTTTATAAAGTTCCTTTAATATCATAAAAATAATATGATAGGTATTATTAATGTAACTATGTTGCACGTAGAAAAATATCTTTGTATCGCACACTTATTTGTTAAAATAATATCGATAATAATAATAGTAAGTAAAAGTTGTATTATTTTGTAATAATAATTATTATTATTCTACTAATAATAATAACAATATTTATATTTACGAAAAATGGTATTATGATGAAATGATAATTCTCATAATGAAATTTTATATTAACCATGATATTCCTATTAAAAAAATAATAATTTTTGTAAAAATGATAGTTTTAATATTAATAATACTTTTAATAAATATAGTGATAAAAATAATGAAAAACGATAATTTTATCAAAATCAATATCTTACGATATTTTAAATTTCATCATGATACCCATACTTATTATCTCCTAATAGATTCGTTTGATAGCTTTTAATCGTCTTTTATATCGCGTTTATTTTAATGATAATAATAGTAATCATAATAATTAAGTGTTACTAATATTAGTTTTAATTATAATAATACTAATAATAATAAATATTATGATAAAATTAATACTAATAACTATTTTAGTGATAATAATAATAATAATACTAATTATAACTTTAACGATATTAATAATAGTAAAAATAACAATTTTTAATGATAATACTTTTTATTGATAATGATAATAATAATAATAATAATAATAATAATAATAATAATAATAATAATAATAATAATAATAATAATAATAATAATAATAATAATAATAATAATAATAATAATAATAATAAGATAAAAACTATAACGACGATAATAATAATCATTTTTAATAATAATACAAAAATTTAATTGACTATAACTTCTAATCCGTTCATCGAAACCATTCGAGTTCTAAATGAAAAGTTCTTAATTTTTCGCTAGCTTTCCAACGACATGCATATCTTATACCTTATCTCAACCGCATATGTAACTAATTCAGGATTCAACATAACCTATCTAACGACAATATCAAAAGTACAAGCATGCATAATCCTATATACTCGAGCACTAGTCAGGGATACACTATTAACATGTAAAAATTAAATTATGAGTGCTTACGTATCAATATTGAGATTCAATATTGCAGGAAAGGTACGTAAACGCAACGGAGATGATAAATACTAGGTTGACCTCATGGGCATACCCTCGACCCATACCCATAACCTCCATAGCTATAGCCCATAATTTCCTTAGCTTTATCCCGCTCATAAAAATCCGTTTTGAAAATAATGCACTCATGACCTCGTCGTAATATTTTATGTATAATACTAATTATAATAATACTAGTACTACTAATAATAAGTTTAATGATAATAATCTTTATAATATTAATAATAATAATAATAATAAATATATGTATAATGAGAGAGATGGAAGATAGATTGAAGAATGATTCGACCGAACTCGAATTTTATAGTCCCAAATCTGGAACCCCAACCTCTGCAATCTCAGAGGGTTGATGAATAAAAGGTACGTAAATTGCGTAACCAATCTTTAAAGTTCAATCGTATTAAAATTTTTCTATGCTTTATTAATTATTATTATATATATAATATATTTAACTTATATAATTAATTAAATATTATATTATATTTACGTGCATAGTTGATCTGTAATTTTTACAACGATGTGTTGTACGTTGACCCTCGACTTAAGTACCAGTTCCGGTTTTTCGAACGCATTTTCATACGCTTAGAAAACTGGTACTTTACGTTTCGTGTAGTGTACCTTTATCAATAACAAGACTCAAATCAATGAAAAATTATCCCACTCAAAGTGTAACTTATTCATTTGAGTGTTTTGGTTATTTGCTTCTATAAATTGACGTCTCGTTATTTACCAATATATATTATAATAATACTATTTTAAATCCGAAACGTTTTACGACCAAGTTAATATTATATTTTATCACTTTGTAAAATAATGATATTATCATTTAAAAATATAAACTTATATATTTTAGAAATATTTATTTGCTAATATAATATTTAGTTTTTCAAAAACTAATAAAGTTTAATATATTTAAAATCGTTTAAATGTTAGATATTATTACATCACCTTACGTTTTACACTCTAGTACATAATTTGATATGATTTATTTATGCGCCAACGTTAAATTTATTTTCTCAAATGTTCTAATTACATATCTATATATCAATCGAATCAATAAACAAGTGTTACTATCGATTACTTAACTTATCGATATTCATTTTCTAAGTTATCTATATTCCCCAATTTTACATTTACCTTAAAGAATATGAAAGTTAATTAGTTTATCTTATCAAAAGTCACGAAGCAATTATTGTAAGGCATGTATTGGAAATCAACAGGAATTTCCACCAATCTGTCTAGCTCTCGCTACTTGATACTTTGTCCTTACTCGAAGATCACTTTACCATTTATTTCGAATACCGTTAAAAAGGAAAGGTTTCCTAAATCAAAGTGGACCTCTCAACAGAGACTCGTAATTATATCACAATGTATATGATAATTCAATCATTTAATATTCTCTTTTAATTTCGTCGATAAGCATATATGGAAACTAATGCGTTTATGTAAAGTATTATTCATCACATACTTTGTTAACGTTTTCAAGTTACATAATAATTTCATAACTTATTTTCATATCAACCAAACCGTTAAATGTTTTATTAATATTTTCCAATTTAATAATCGCACATATGTATATATTCGTACATATCTATACACACATACTTGTTCGTGAATCATTGAGAGCAGTCGAAAGGTAAATGAATATATGAACACAGTTCAAAGTTTTTTTTTTTTTTTTTTTTTTTTTTTTTTTTTTTTGAGATTACAACATTACAGACTTTGCTTATCGTGTCGGAAACATATAAAGATTAAGTTTAAATTTGATCGAAAATTTCCGGGTTGTCACATTAAGTCGCGCCGGGCCTAAAGGACCCGTGCCGCGGCTTAAAGATGCTGCGAAATTCTTCTTTGTTTTTGATATTCTTTACACATCCAACAAGTTACACTATTATTACTATTTGTAGGATCCCGGTTTTTCCATTTTTTTGTCTTATTAATTAGTATGCTGGTGAATAATTGTTTCCTTCTTGGTTATGTAAACACTCTTTGATTTTGAATGTTTGCAGTACATTCTCCATCAGATGCAATTGCTACTTTAGACGTTAAAGCCTGGCTTGATACATAAAGTATTAACAGAAGCTTTCTTGCCTCTTCCACAACTTTGTTTCTTAAAAATTTCCCTAGCTCAGCAATGTTGTTGCCTTTATCTTGATCAGCCTGGCTAGTGATGTGCGTTTCGTTCGACTTGAAACCATTTAATCTGAATATTGACCCAAATCTAAACCAGTTAAACCAAATCAAACTTAAAAAACGATTGCAGATCGATTAAAACTGAAAACGGATTCAATATTTGATTTTTGGTTCGGTTTTCGGTTCCGAATTATTCAAATTCAGTTAAATCGAATACTAAATTCAAAACCAAATACAACTTATAGAAAATATATCTATAAGTATATTAATATACATGTGTGATTTTCGAATTCAGTTGAAGAAAATTTAATAGTTTATTGTTTTAAAACATAAACAATTTTATTATATTGTGGTTGTGAAATATAAAGGTTTTGTATGAATTATGATATTCATATATATATTAATCTTTTCATGCTCATTGAACACGAATTAGTTCACAAGTAACACTCATTAATAGTTATATTTAGTTGGTTTGTATCATATAATTGCATTATTTGTAACTTCGTATGTTGTAGGGTGTTCTAAAAGAAATTTTAGTTATGTTCGTTTTCCGTTTTAATCAAACCAAACCGAAAAATGAATTTGAATTTGGTTCGATTTCAGTTTGATTTGAAATTTGAAAATGATTTTCAGTTTTAGTTTTGCCTTAGAAATTCAAAAATCGAACAATTGAAACCGAACCCATGAAGACCCATATATGCGCATTAATTCATCACAGGGTAGCATTTCTATTCAAATATTTTAGGCTCCGATCCCGAGTTTCTTTATGGAAGAAAAGAAATGAAATAAAATGAATAAAAATGAAAACGTAGGAAGGAGAATCCTTCGAAATTGAAATGTAAGATCGAAGGATTAGAATCCTTTATAGTAATAATATTATTATTTGATATGTCTAAGTTATGATTTTTGTGAAAAGAAAAAATGTAAGGGGCCACTATTATAATATTTAATTTCAATAAAAAATTTTTGGATGACTTCATATAATATAATATGACCATGACCATTCTCTATGCGAGAGTGACTGTTGTGTTGTAAGGGAAATTGAATTGATGTGACAATGTTGTGGAAAAGGAGGTCATATAATAGTGTTGCGAATAATGTTGTAGCATTTAATTGGATGTGATTAGTAGTATAAAATAATAATATATATAAAGAATAAAAAAAGAAAATCATTAATCGATTGATTCAAACAAGTATTTGGGCCGGCCCGCTTCGCTGGGCTCAAGATCGCTGAAAAAAAAAAAGATCAGCTTTAAGGTTCGAACCTGCGTCCCTTTAGATTTCAACAAACCTCCTTACCAACTGATCTACATTTTCATTCTGATAAATTTATAGTTTGTTTAAAATATATCCCTTAAAATTAGAGGGTTGATAAAAATTAAAAAGGTAATCAAAAGGGGTGAAATTTAACATAATGTATGTTCCGTGGTTTGCCCCTACCACACCTAGAACTTAATGCCCGGCAATTGTCCATAGAGCCAATGAGGTTTGCCCATTGCCACCCAGGACAACTAGGCTTCCTTTGTTCTTTTAGGGAGCAATCCAAGACAATTTTCTATCCTAGTTTTTGATAAATGAAATTTCTCTTCTCCACATATGTGTTACATTAGCAACAACTCATTTATCATTCCTTTAATTAAAATCTTCATATCTTACACTTTACCTTAAACTTTAACTCATTTAAATTAATTTTTAAATACAATAAATAAATAAAAATAATACATTACTAAATAAGAAATAAAACATTACATTAATTTAAATAAACATTAAATTAATAACAAAAAAAATGTACATATATGATTACATTTTAGAATAAAAATTACATAATTTAAACAACACATTACTAAATATTTCGAGCACGGAAATCATCCGGAAGGTTCCAAATGTTTTCGATCAAATTGTTGGGAAGTGAATGATGCGCGATTCGATCTCGCAAATCTCGTGACATGTGTTTTCAAATTCAACTCTTTTCGTCCACGTACGTCGCACGATGTTTGTCGGGTTTCCGAGATAGTCTTATTCGAGGTTGCATATATTGCATCTGTTTTCTTCAGTTATCTTGATGTGTAATATAACACAAGTGGAAATGATTTGTCGTATCTTATTGATGTAATACAGTTTTGTGGGGTGTTTTATGATTGCCCAACGACCTTGAAGTAACTCGAAAGCTCGTTCGACGTCTTTTTTAGCCACATGTAATGACCCGTCAAAATCTCCATTGACGTGGTACATATTATCGGTCACACAGCGAGGTTATGCCCTCTAAATGAAACGTTTTAAATAAACATTGCATTCATTATTTAGAATTTTTTTCAAAAGAGAACAGTTGCTAAGGATATCAAGTTACTAAAAATAATAAATTTTTCAAAATGAAAAGTTTCCATACACAGTAAGTTCTAAGGATAGAAACTTCCTTAAATAGCAAGTTGAGTCAGAAGTCAATGTCATACAATAACCAACATAACATTTTTAATACAATGACGTTTGAAATCATGGCACACAAGACTCAATGCAACACCTTGAGCAATCAATAGCGGAAGCATTTATTGTAACGACCCTGGATTTTTCAACGTTTAATTATTAATAATTTATTATTAATGCTTGTGTTTTAATAAACGTGTTCTTATACGTGTTACTTGTTACCGTATTTAACTTTTCATGGCCCGACTTGTCTTTGTGACACACGTACTTTGCACGAATAATATTTTGAATATTATTTACGTTTATGATTAATTATTATTAATCATTTTTAATTAACTAGTGTAAGTAGTTAATTACTTGGGCTTATTTATTTAATTTGTTACTTACTTGAACTTGGGCTTTTATTTATGTACATGGACTTGGAAGCCCACCCTACTTTCTTAATGGACTAGTTAGCCCAACATTATGTTAATGACTTATTAAGGTTTAAACTTAGATTAATTAAGTTAATGATGAAGAGACTTGTCACAAGAATGCTTGCACCAAGCTCCCATACAACTTAACTTTAATCCATTTCTAGCTTTCACCACCTCCCAACACAAGAAAGTGAGCCATTGACCTTCCTCGTTGAGCCCATGGCCGACGGTTTTGGGAGCTTGGGAGGGGAGTTCCATTTTCAAACTTTGTTACTTATTTACTTGTATCTTATTTCATTTTTCACACAAACTTACACTTCACTTTCTCTCTCACTTTTCTCTCTAACTTGTAAGTAACAAAACTATTTTTTTTTCTCTTCTTTTCTTCTTTGAAAACCGCCACCATCATCATCAAATTACTTGTTCTTGTTTGTTGTTTACTTACTTGTTGTTTGTTGTTGTTTACTTACTAGTTGTCAAGAATCAAACTTTCTAGTTTATTCTTCATATTATCTTGTTTATATAAGAACATACAAGAACCAAGGAGGATCAAGTTTGTAGTTTGATTCCTCCATAAAACTTGTTAAAAAGAAAAGTTCATAAGCTTTATAATCATACTTGTGTTCATGTTTGTAAACTTAAGGTTTACTTTCTTAAAGATCCAAGCCTTGGCTTAAATCTTCCTAAGTATGAACAACCATGAACTTATTACTTGTAGATCTAGTTTTTCGCTTCATTTTATGTACTTTAAAGTTGTGATGTTGTTAAATTTGGTCAAGTATTACTAGTTATGCTTGATCTCATATTTCTTGATACTAAAGTTAACTTTATAAGTTCAAGAACATGGAAGTATAACTTTCTAGTTATAACTTCAAACACTTGTGTTGGATCTAAGTTTATATAGCTTATGGTCTTCTAATTTTGTTGTAAATAAAAGCTTATAAGCTTACATACATTTTACAAGTTGAAAATCTAATTTTCATAACTTATGGTTTCATTAAAGTGAAGATCCAAGTTCTATAACTTAGGATCTAATTTAAGAACACTAGATCTAGACTTTCTAGTCTAGGATCTTTAAGATCTAGCTAAGATCTAAGTTCTACAACTTATGATCTTGATTATTTAGTTTACTTTCAAGTTTGTAGCTTAATATTACTATTAGAACTCTTGTATGTGTCGGACCTAAGATCTTGATGTAACTTTGGTTCATCAACCTTCATACAACTCTTAAGTGAGTTGTGCTACATATCTTAGACTTACACTAGTGTTATGATGGTCAAAACTTGGTAAAGATGATGCAAACCCATCAACGAGTTGTACACTTGAAGCTATACGCATCAAGGATGAGAACCGTGATGAGCATCAAGCACCAAGAACCCACCGGAACACCTTTCTTACTGTTTTCTGGGTATGATCAAACCACATGTGTGACGACCCGGGAATTTCCGACCAAATTTAAACTTAATTTTATATGATCTCAATACGATAAGCAAAGTCTGTAAAGTTGAGTCCTAAAATTTTTGAACTGTTTAAATGGATTCAATTAACCTTTGACTGACTCCCACAGATTCACGAACAATAATGTGTAAAAAAAATGTAAATATATATATATATATATATATATATATATATATATATATATATATATATATATATATATATATATATATATATATATATATAAAGATATTAGAATTATTAATATTATCAGTTTAGTATATAATAGGTATATGGAGTTTGATAAGCACAAGTTGTTATATCAATATTATTAGTATCACTTTCATTATTATTATTAATGTTAATACTAATATTAATATATGTATTATATATAAATATAAAAGTTGAAACATGTAACTTGTTATATTATAATTATTATTTGTAGTATCATTAGATATTATTATTATTAAAATATATAAAATTTAATATTTATTATTAAACAATATATATTATATAGTTACATTACATAAACTATAAATTTAATACTAATATATTAAATATAGTTGTTATAATAATATGAAATTTATTATGTATCATATTATCATTGTTAGTGATATTATTATCATTATTATCATTTAATAGTATTAATATTATTTAAGTTAGTATTAATAATTATATTATTAATATCATTTTTATTAATTATTATTAAACTTATTGAAATTATCATTATTTTTATTATTAATATCAAATTATAATTCTAACTATTATTATTTCTTTTATCATTATAAATGTTAATATTAGTATTATTAATTATTTTATCATTAACTAATATTAATATTTATATTATTATCGGTATTATTATTATAACTATTATTATTATTTAGTATTAATTATACTATTATATTTATGTATCAATATTAATTATTAATTATATAAATTATAAAAACTAGGAAATTGTACGAATTCTGTTACAAATATATATATAAACCTGTAGATGATTTTGTTATTGTCCCTTATCTGGTTACAAATTTAAATCTATTACAGTAATTGGACAAAACCCGTTAGCCATCTTTTTCTCCTTTATTTTTTTTAATTTTTTTTTTTTTGTTACCTGATGAAGCTTCAGTCAAAAATGGGTTCTTTATATAAAAATCGATTCCCTCAAATTGTTGAGAAGTCATTCGAATTCTCCACTATCGATAACAATTAACAACTAATATCTGTTCCATTTGTGTAATCAAATTCGGATAAATTTATAAAAAAACAGTCCCGATACCTCTGTTCTTGATTAATTTAGCCAAAATCCTAATTTGAGTCTTACTTCAAAATCTATTAATGCAATTTGGTTAGTCTTCCTTTACTCAAACTACCTGCAAAACTTCAAGTGTCAATTCTCAATATCAAGTTTCAATTTTCAAGTCAAAGTTTATAATTTAAAAAGTCAAAGAATGTTCTTCAAACGAATTCGAAATTTCTGTTTTGAATTAAGTGGAATTGAGGATCCAGAAAGTTTCTAATGGTGATTTGAAACACAATTCGTGTTATAATCTTTGTGTCAAATGTTCTAAAAATCGAAATTCAAGTTTGTGTTTCTTTTATGTTCATCGTGGTTTTGCTGCTACTGCTTATGATTATTTTTTTTCTTTTCTCCTCGGATTTATCCAAACTAACCACAGCCAATTATCTTATTTTAATTTCCAAATCCTAAAGTAATTAGTTATTCATTGTATGGTGATGTCGTAGGGGGTGTATATAAAATAGTTATTAATTTTAGCAGGAAATACTATTAAATACGATACATTTTTACACAAGATATTTATTTATTTAGAGAACGGATATACTTAAACCTTGCTACAACACTTATAGGCAGTGTACCTAATCATACAGTAGTGTAGTTTTTAGTAAGTCCGGTTCGTTCCACAGGGAATCTTTTTTAAACAAAGCTCAACGCTATATAAAAATACAAACATATATATAAGTAATATTATTATTATAAAGGGGGGTTTTTACCGTTTAATGACCGGTTTGTCGATTTTAAAACTTTAGTCGCAGTTAAAACCTAATGTAAAATATATACAAGACTTAAATTAAAGCATAAAGTAAATAACGATAATGAAATTGCGAATAATAAAAGTGCGATAAAATAAACTTGCGATAATTAAAAAGTACGATAATTAAAAGTGCAATTGAATACAATAATAATAAAAATGCGATATTTAGAAGTGCAATTAAATATAAAATAAAGGAAATTAAATATGAAATAAAAGAATTATGCTTATTTAAACTTCCGTAATCATGATGTTTGACGTGTTGATTTTAGTTTTATGCCCATGGGTTAATTGTCCTTTCTCCTGGATTATTTAATATGTCCGTCTGGTTTTTGTCCATAACAGTCCATCAGTCATAAATATAAAGTGCGAGTGTCCTCGTCAAATTATTCTTATACCCGAAGTTAAATATTCCAACTAATTGGGGATTTAAACTGTAACAAGATTTTAATACTTTGTTTAATAATTACACCAGGATGTCGACTGAGTGTAACCCAAGGTTTTAATATTTTGTTATCAATTATACCAAGTGTCCTTTGTACATAATTTCACCCCTGTTTTAATTATTCTAGTGGCTATTAATCCATTCCCGTGTCCGGTTAAATGAACGATTATTCGTACATATAAATATCCCGCCCATCGTGTCCGATTGAGTGTATATGGTAATTTATAGGGACGCCCAATTGTAAATCTTTATATTAACATTAACAAACTATCATTTAGTTAAACAAATATAAAGCCCATTAATAGCCCATAGTCTAATTTCCACAAGTGTCGTTCTTTTGTCCAAACCCCAATTATGGTACAAAGCCCAATTACCCAATTTTAGTAATTAGCCCAACATCATGATTACTTCGTTTTAAATAAGCATAATAATAACTTAGCTACGAGACATTAATGTAAAAAGGTTGAACATAACTTACAATGATTAAAAATAGCGTAGCGTTACACGGACAGAATTTCGACTTACACCCTTACAACATTTGCTAACATACCCTTATTATTAGAATTATAATTAAAATTAAAATATAAATTATAAATATATATATATATTTTACGTATGAGGAGAAGAAGAAAAAGATGATGAAAATGATCAGATTTCGGTTTGCTTTATAGGGAGTTTCAAAACTGGGGTCTCCGCGACTCGCGGCCATTTTGGCCTTCAAACTCCGCGAGTCGCGGAGTTTGTTTTTACAGCTCACCCCTTTGGAGTCTTTCTCTGCCGACGGTTTTTATTTATAAATATAATATATATATATATAATTAATATAATTAATTATATATTATATTATATTTATATACATAGTTAACTTGTAATTTCTAGTCCGTTGCGTCGAGCGTTAAGAGTTGACTCTGGTCCCGGTTCCGGATTTTCGAACGTCCTTGCGTACAATTTAATATCTTGTACTTTGCGTTTTGAATCTTGTACTCTTGTAATTTCGAGACGTTTCTTATCAATAATTGGAACCTTTTTGATTGTCTTTTGTACTTTTGAGCTTTTTGGTCGTTTGCGTCTTCAATTCGTCGAATCTGTCTTTTGTCTTCACCTTTTATTATTTAAACGAATATCACTTGTAAATAGAACAATTGCAACTAAAAGCTTGTCTTTCTTGAGGAATAATGCTATGAAATATATGTTCGTTTTTAGCATTATCAAATATTCCCACACTTGAGCGTTGCTTGTCCTCAAGCAATATCGTCTTGAAATACTAGAATCACTTCTTTATTCTTCACACTTTGTACATCAGTGATTTTCTATACGACGGTATAAACAATGGTAGTAACGATATGGTTTACAGTCCCACATGACTATAAAAATTTAGATCCATTAAGGAAATTGGATCTTTATGAAAACATTTGATCTTTCGAAAATTAAATCTAGTTTTTACCCTAGATAAGTTTTCCGGAATAACCCTTTACCGGTGTTTGCAAAATATTTTTGTGGGTTTGGTGGGCTTCAGATTTGAAAATTTTAGCTCAAAACTTATGGTTTTGTGTCACCCATTTGCTAACCTTGTATTTGGAAAGCAACACGTCCAGTTTACTTGTCCCGTATATTACCTTTCGGTAAACTACCGTCCGGTTGTAAAGGAAAGCGTTGAACAAGCAACTGTTAAGGCTATGTCCCCTGACATGCTTTTAATTATGGTCTATAACGTGTCGGACGCAATTACTATCCTTGGTAGGAGCAATAGTAAAGCTCACCCTTATGATTTTTCGGTATGGCACAAGGTCCTGTCTTTGACCACTATGCAACCATCGTTCTTACGGTTGACACCCATTTTAGTTCAGGTGACCTAATGAATTCCAGGTGAATTCCTAGGATTTTACGTTCAATGGTAATGAACGCATTGAAAATAGGGTTTTCAGAAAACAAATCGGTTTGTAATTTTGATCAAAATATTTTCTCGTTCAAGCTCGAGTTTAGATATCATTGAATTCCATGAGTTTGAATTCTCAATCTTTAAGGTCAATCTCTAGGATTGAGTAATATCAGTCTTAAAAGCTGATTTTTAATCTTTAAGGAGATTATCCTTTCTGGGGATCTGATTCATTAGTCTTATCCAGCTAATTTGCATGGTGCCCCCCATTGTACGAGATAAATCCTTCTCATGGTTAGGATAAATCTGACCACTTGGCGACCCTGTTTAATGCTGAGGTCCGTGGATTTCCTGCTGATTTTAGTGATGACTTTTCTAGATTTTTCGTCAACCTACAGCTGGTCTGGACGACAACTTCATGACCTAAATCAAGAAGCGCGTGTCTTTTTCGGAAGACTTTACTTCCTTTTAATGATGGAATTGATTCATCGTGTAGATCCATCTTTTCTTTTCTTTCATCGGGTAAAACAGTTTAGTTTAGTCCAAAGCAAAAGTATTTTCAGTTATTTGTTACAGATATATGTGACATATGTTTAAGATAACTTGGTAAATTTTCCCACACTTGGCTTTTATTTTCCTTTTTATCGTCCTCTATTCCATTTTAAATGAATTTTAACATTTTGGTTTGTTTCTCAATTTATGTCCTTTCCGAGGTAACAATAATTTCGGTGTTAAAACCTAGTTTTATCGTTCATAAATATGTATAAACATGATTTTGAGTTCATTTAATTGAAAATTTTGAAAAATTTTACTAGATTTGGGTAGTCAGTATATAAGACTAGGGCTGTTCTTTATTATCAGAGAGCACTAGATTCTAATACAACTACTGCTTTACTAGTATTTTTAATGGTAACCAAGTGTATAAAGTAAAAATTTTTAAAATCCGAAAGAATTTAACCCCTTCCCACACTTAAGATCTTGCAATGCCCTCATTTGCAAGAAATCAGTAACAATTTAAATTATTGAGGGTGATTTGTGTGAAAATGATTAAATTTTACCAAAGTTTCCAAATATATTGGCGTTTGTTTGCTGAATGATAAATGGTGCACATCATTTGTTCATTCCGTCTTGTTGTTATTTCACATATATTTTGCATCTTGTCGTCAAAATTAGTTGCTTTTGCTGAACTTAATGCCAGTCTTTGAAAATGCGTTGTTTTACCCTGTTGTGTACATAAGATAAACTGCAAACATATATACATATTTTTGAAGTTTGGTATATTACCCCACATTCAAAAATTATTAAAATCTAAGAATAAAAGTTAGATAATTATAAAAATGATTACAATATTAACAAAAGTATTAAACGTATCAATAATTACAAATTACAAAATAAATAAAACTAAGTATACTAGGGATGATACTGGTACCAATAGGGGTTCCAGGCATAACCATAGGTGCTATAGAATGCTTCGGCAGGGTTATACGTAGGATATGGTGGCTGCATCTCTATAGACCAGGGAGGGAAGATGGGTTTCGGTGTAGGAATATAGTTTCTACCTATATGTTGGCAATGAGCTATGATTTGGTTCTGATGAACTTGCCAATCTTCAAATGCTCTCTGTCTAGCATTTTCGTATTCCTGAGAAGCTATAAACCTTTGCATTTCTTGCATCTCATTCCCCCCTCCTACATTACCTTGCTGTTGGTTTCTCTCCACCTGTGGATGTCTACCATGGTATCGTACTGCGGCGTTATTTCGCCTCTTCAAAACTTTCGCACCATGGTATACATTTAAACCTATAGTATCGCGGGGTTCTGGTTCTTCTACTAATAATCCCCCCCGACTTATATCCACACCGAGATATTCACCAATCAAAGTAATAAAAATACCACCTCCTATTATGCTATGCGGTCGCATCCCCCGAACCATAGCTGATAAATAATAACCCACACAATACGGTATACTTACAGCACTTTGTGGGTCTCGAATACACATATGGTAAAACAAATCCTGTTCATTTACTTTTTCCTTGTTCTTACCCCTTTGTGTAATCGAATTAGCTAAAAACCTATGTATCACTCTTAATTCGGCTCTATCTATATCCAAATAAGAGTAATTTCCCCCTTTGAAACGGTGATGGCTTGTCATTTGACTCCACACACCGTGTGTATCAAAATTTTCATCTATCTTTCTACCGTTTAGTATCAACCCTCTACAATCGGCAGATGCTAACTCCTCAGGCGTATATATACGTAAAGCCTGAGTCATGTCTAGTAAAGACATGTGGCGCATCGAACCGCCTAACAAAAATCTAATAAAAGAACGATCAGTTAAACTAGCTACCCGATCATTCAACTCTATACTACATAACAATTCTTCACACCATACTTTATATACAGGTCTACGCATGGTGAATAAACGTACCCAGTCATTAAAAGTAGAATTACCATACCTCTGTACAAGTAATTCCCTAATTGGCTCGGCCAATTCTACAGCTTCTAAGGGTCCCCATTCTATGACCCTCGGTACCTCAACAACCTTAGAATGAAGAGTATGCAAACCCCTTTGATATTTTGGATAATCTATCCAAAGTCTGTCAAATCTCAGGTTCGGGTGCAACTCTTCCAAGTGCATATCAGAAAAGGTCATGACTGGATGCGGTATATCCTGCTTGTAGTAGTTATCCACCTCCTGTTGTTCCACATTCTCAGCAGGAGCATTACGGGCTTGGGATGAAGATTCACCCCTTTCAGTCTGCAAAACACATCAAACACAATTTTTTGTGCATCCAAATATGCATTAGTGTCAGCAAAATCATCAATCAAAATAATCACAATGACATGATCAATTTATATCAAACTTAAGCTCATTTTCACATTTTCATTAAATCTACACTTTTTCAAATAAGCATATACGAAAATGTTTGCCAAGTTCATAAGCATTCAACTCAAATAACATGTCAAAATAATCATTACTAGCAATTAAACAAGTCTCAAATGGCATTATCTTTCAAAAATCAAGTTCATGAATTTTAGACTTGAAAAAGTCCACTTTAATTCTCAAAATCATGTTTAGGCTCAAAGTTTGGATCATTTAACTACCTAGACATGTTACACTACTCAATTTAACAACAATTCATGACAAAAATCAGCCATAACCTGTTTATATCAAAAAGCCCCAAATTTGCTCAAGAACACAAACCCTAGATTATTCAAAATTTGAAGTTTAAGGCTTCTAATCATGTTAAACAGCATCAATCTAGGTTATACAAGCATAATACATAAACAATTTAAGCCTAATTACACTAAAAAGCATCAAAATCAAATTGGGAAAAAAAATTGCTCAAGAACACTAATTTTACCGTTTTTCTTGAGTAATTCCTAGATAGCATCCTTCTCAACATGATTTTAGTAAAAGATTTGGTGATTAACGGTTAAAAATTGTGATTTTGGGGGGTTTTTTTTATGTTTTTGGCATACTTTAATTCAATAAGATTAAAAATAATGATAATAAAAGTTCTCGTCCCTCCCTCGGGTAAAGCAATTTCGGTTCAAAGACCTAGTCTTCAACTTACGACGAATTTTAAAAATCATATTTTTAACTTAATGAGATAAAGTAAATTTTTGTTTTTAAATTCACACAACTTAAATATAAAATTCAAAATTAATATTAAAAATTCACACCAAACTTAAAATTTGAAATGCATAAAATTAAAAATTCATATTTTAAAAATTAAAAGTTCACACCAATCTTAATTTAAAAATTCATATTATAAATTCATACCAAACTTATATTAATTTTTTCAAATATTTATAATTTTAAATATATATATATATTTTTTTTTACAAAGTTTACAATATTAATTTAAGATTTAAATATTAATTTTAAAAACATGGTAAAAATAAAATTAAAAATCTTTTTGTCTTTTTATCCCACTTTAATCAATCAAATATTATCAAAAATATGCGCCCCTCTTTTTGGTAAAGTAATTTCGGTTCCAAGACCTAATTTAACTCATGACGAATTTTTGAAATATTTTGGGTTGATTGATTAAAGATATTTATACCTTAAGAATAAACGTTAAATTTCGCAGTGATGTAATAAATTTTTGAATGATATCAATAATTTCGGTCGCCAAACCTAATTTTATTCAATACCAATTTAATACTTTTTAGCGAACAAATTAGCATTTATTATCAAAAGGTTAAAAATAAAAATAAAAATAAAAACTGTACAGACATACCTGTGAAATAGATTTCTTAGTTATATGATCTATCCCATTCATAAGATAGTCGGTTTAATTGGTTTTCCATGGCTACATAGGCGTAACCTCGAGCATTCAGTGTCTTTTCTTCTAAACATATGAACGGTCCGTCTCTGCATAAAGTAACAAATTCGGTATTTGAATAGGTTTGATTATTTGAACATTTACCTCCATGTGACCATTTTCCGCATTTGTGACATCTTTCTAGGTGTCGTGCTCTTCTTTTCGCTGCGGATTTTGATTTTCCTTTACCAAATTGTAACTTATTATCTTCGCATCTGGATTCTTTTCTAACTCCGTCCATTCTTTCTCTGATTACTGATACTATTTCACTTGGTAGTATGTCATTATTACGTTTAGTGATCAAAGCGTGTAGCATTAGACCATGGTTTAGTTCACAGGCAGTCTTCATTTTGTAAAAACCTAAAAAAAATAAAAATTCAGAATGGGGGGAGAAGACTAGTTCTTTAGGTTCTGCTAGGGAAAGACCATTCGGGTTCCATTTTCGAGAACTACACGAAAACAGACAATCTAACTCTAACAGAAATACATATTATCCTTTAAAGACTTGATTCTCCCCACACTTAGTTAGCTGTGGTGTCGAAATTGTGATTTACTTCGTTGTCGACTTCCATCGGACCATGTATGTAATGTTTAACTCTGTGACCATTAACTTTAAATTCAATCCCATTTGAATTTATTAATTCTATCGTTCCGTATGGGAAAACTCTTTTGACCATGAATGGTCCAGACCATCTTGATTTCAATTTTCCAGGAAATAGCTTGAATCGTGAATTGAAAAGAAGAACTCTGTCTCCTTCTTTAAATTCTTTTGAACTTCTGATTCTTTTATCATGCCATTTCTTCGTTCTTTCTTTATAGATTAACGAATTTTCGTATGCTTCATGTCTTAATTCTTCTAATTCGTTTAGTTGACTTAATCGTAGACGTCCAGCTTCATGTAAATTAAGATTACATGTCTTCAAAGCCCAAAATGATTTGTGTTCAATCTCTACTGGAAGATGACATGCTTTTCCATAAACAAGTCTAAAAGGTGTGGTTCTAATTGGAGTTTTGTAGGCTGTTCTAAAAGCCCAGAGTGCATCCTCCAATTTAATGGACCATTCCTTCGGATTTGATCCTACGGTTTTCTCTAGAATACGTTTTAAAGCTCGGTTGGTATTTTCAACTTGTCCACTTGTTTGTGGATGATATGCGGTGGAGATTTTATGAGTTACTCCATATCTTTTAAGAACTTTCTCAAGTTGATTATTACAGAAATGAGTACCCCGATCACTTATTAAAGCTTTCGGTGTTCCAAACCTTGCAAAAAGACGTTTTAAAAAGTTGACTACAACTCGTGCATCGTTAGTTGGGAGAGCTTGTGCTTCCGCCCATTTAGATACATAATCAATGGCTACGAGTATATATAGATTATTATGAGATTTTGGAAATGGACCCATAAAGTCAATACCCCAAATGTCAAATACTTCACATACTTGGATGACATTTTGTGGCATTTCATCACGTTGACTTATTTTTCCGGTCCTTTGACATGCATCACAGGATTTGCAAAGAAGGTGTGCGTCTTTGTAAATTGTAGGCCAATAGAATCCAGCTTCATAAACTTTTCTTGCTGTTAGTTGAGGCCCATAATGCCCTCCTGTTGGTCCTGTGTGACAATGGTTTAAAATTTTACTAGCTTCATCTCCAAATACACATCGGCGTATTATTCCATCGGGACAACTTTTAAACAGATGTGGATCTTCCCAGAAATAGTATTTTATATCACAGAAGAATTTCTTTCGTCTTTGGTACGATAATCCTTTTTCAAGGAATCCACATACTAAATAATTTGCATAGTCTGCAAACCATGGGATTTCTTTATAATCTATCTTCAATAGATATTCATCAGGAAAGTTGTCTTGTATGGCTGATTCATTTAGAACTTCTAATTCGGGATTTTCAAGACGAGAAAGATGATCAGCGGCGAGATTTTCTGCTCCTCTTTTATCTCGGATTTCAATATCAAACTCTTGTAAGAGTAAGATCCAACGGATTAATCTTGGTTTAGCATCTTGTTTTGAAAATAGGTATCTAAGAGCAGAATGGTCGGTATAGACCACCGTTTTTGCTAGAACGAGATATGAACGAAATTTGTCAAAAGCAAAGACAATAGGAAGGAGTTATTTTTCAGTAGTTGTGTAATTCGTCTGTGCTCCTTGTAATGTCTTACTAGCGTAATAAATAGGTTGAAATCGTTTTTCAATCCTTTGTCCTAAAACGGCTCCCATTGCAAAATCACTTGCATCGCACATTAGTTCAAATGGTAGATTCCAATTTGGTGTTATCATGATCGGCGCATTAGTGAGTTTCTCTTTAAGAATATTAAAAGATTTGATACACTCATCTGAAAAGATGAATGGAGCATCCTTTTCTAGGAGTTTATTCATAGGAGTGGCAATTTTAGAAAAATCTTTTATGAAACGTCGGTAAAAACCGGCATGCCCTAGAAAACTCCTAACTCCTCTAACATTGGTGGGATGTGGAAGTTTAGCAATTACATCTACTTTAGCTCTATCCACTTCAATTCCTTCTTTTGAAATTTTATGTCCAAGAACGATGCCTTCTTTAACCATGAAATGGCATTTCTCCCAATTAAGTACTAGATTTGATTTTTTGCATCTAATTAGCATTCGTTTCAGATTAACTAGACATGATTCAAATGTATCACCGAAGACTGAAAAGTCATCCATGAAAACTTCCATGCATTCTTCTATCATGTCATGAAAAATCGCCATCATACACCTTTGAAAGGTTGCAGGGGCGTTACAAAGTCCAAATGGCATGCGTTTGTAAGCAAAAGTACCATAAGGGCACGTGAATGTGGTTTTCTCTTGGTCCTCGGGTGCTATTGGAATTTGAAAATATCCGGAAAATCCATCTAGAAAACAATAGTAACTATTTCCGGCTAATCTTTCCAACATTTGATCTATGAAAGGTAAGGGAAAGTGATCTTTTCTGGTAGCGTCATTTAATTTTCTATAATCAATACACACACGCCATCCTGTTACAGTCCTAGTAGGAATAAGCTCATTTTTCTCATTTGTAATGACAGTCATGCCACCCTTCTTAGGCACGCATTGAACTGGGCTTACCCATGGACTATCAGAAATTGGATATATCAAACCTGCATCTAGCAGTTTAATAATCTCTTTCTTAACTACATCTTGCATATTAGGATTTAGTCTTCGTTGGCGTTGCACATACGTTTTATGACCTTCTTCCATAAAGATTTTATGTGTGCAATACGAAGGACTTATTCCTTTAATATCATGAATCTTCCATGCAATGGCTGGTTTATGAGCTTTCAACACAGAAATGAGTTGTGATTTCTCATTTTCAGTAAGAGAAGACGATATTATTACAGGTAATTCAGATTCACCATGTAAATAAGCGTATTCCAAATGGTTTGGAAGTGGCTTTAACTCTAATTTCGGAGGTTCTTCTATCGATGATTTGTATCGATATCTGTCTTCTTCTTTTAGCATTTGAATTTCTTCTGTTGTTGGTTCATATCCATTAGCTATAAGTGTAGCTAACATTTCAGCTTCATCAATTGGTTCATTACCTTCTCCTAAAGAACATTCTCCTGTTCCTTGTAATTCTGGAAATTCTTCTAATAATTCTGCATGTGCATCTATAGTTTGAATATAATAACATGTATCATCTGCAGATTGTGGTTGTTGCATTGCTCTATCAACTGAAAAGGTAACACTCTCATCCTCTATACTTAGGGTCAATTTCTTACCGAACACGTCTATCATTGCTTTAGCCGTGTTTAAGAATGGTCTTCCTAATATGAGAGGAACTTGAGAATCTTCTTCCATGTCCAGAACAACAAAATCTACTGGAAATACTAAAGTACCAACTTTAACTAGCATGTTCTCCATTATCCCTCTAGGATATTTTATTGATCTATCGGCTAGTTGTATGCTTATTCTGGTTGGTTTCAATTCTCCAAGGTCTAGTTTAGTGTATAGTGAATACGGCATTAGATTTATACTAGCACCTAAGTCTGCCAATGCTTCTATTGAACTAAGACTACCCAGAAAACATGGAATTGTGAAACTTCCTGGATCAGATAATTTTTCTGGTATCTTATTCAGCAGCACTGCTGAACAATTAGCATTCATAGTAACAGCCGAGAGTTCTTCCATTTTCTTTCTATTTGAAATTAGATCTTTCAAGAATTTAGCATATCTAGGCATTCCTGAAATCACATCAATGAAAGGAAGATTTACATTTATCTGTTTAAACATATCCAAGAATTTGGATTGCTCGGCTTCAAGTTTCTCTTTCTTCATTTTACTCGGGTAAGGAAGTGGTGGTTGGTATGGTCTAACATAAGGTTTATCCTTAACTGTGTTATCTTCATTAACCTTTTCAATTACCGGTTCTTTTTCCTTATCTTGATCAGGTTGTGGTTCTTGTGGAGTAGGAATGGCTTCATCAGAAGTTACAGGTATTTCAGGTGGTTTAAGTGTTGTACCACTTCTTGTGGTAATGGCTTTAGCTGTTTCACTCCGGGGGTTAGCATTTGTATCACTAGGTAGACTTCCCGGTTTTCTTTCACCTATTAACCTTGCTAGGTTACTCACTTCTTGTTCCAGATTTTGAATAGAAGCTTGTTGATTTCTAAATGCTTGAGCATTTTGTTCATTGGTTTGTTTCTGAGATGTGAAAAACTGCGTTTGAGTTACAACTAGCTTCGTCATCATATCTTCTAAATTCGGCTTTTTATCATGGGTTTGTTGTGGTGGTTTGTTTTGAAAATTCGGTCTTTGCTGATTGTAATTATTATTGGATACTTGTTGATTGCTAGGACCTTGTTGGTTGTTGTATGGAATATTTCTGTTATAATTCTGGTTTTGATTGTAAATCGGTCTTGGCGGTTGATAATTATTCTGATAATTATTTCCAGGCCTTTGGTTTATGTATGAAATATTCTCTCTTTGTTCCCTTGTTAATTCAATACTGAGACAATCTTTTGTCAAATGTGGTCCTCCACACTGCTCACAACTAATTCGTATTGAGTGAATATCCTTAGTCATCTTTTCTATTCGTCTTTCCACAACACCTATCTTTGCGTAAATGGAATCTAAGTCATGGCTAGAATCGGCTCTAGCTGCTTTAGATGATCTAACGATGTCTTTTTCTTGGTGCCACTCATGTGAGTGGGAAGCAGTATTATCAATAATTTTGTAAGCATCAGTTTCGGTTTTCTTCATAATAGAACCACCAGCTGCTATATCTATGTCTTTTCTTGTAGTGATGTCGCATCCTTGGTAGAATATTTGTACTATTTGACAGGTGTCTAAACCATGTTGCGGACATCCTCTTAATAACTTTTCATATCTTGTCCACGCCTCATATAGAGTTTCATTTGGTTTCTGTGTAAACGTAACAATTTCTGCTTGAAGTCTTACGGCTTTAGATGCAGGAAAGAATTGTTTAAGAAATTTGTCAACTAAAACGTCCCATGTATCGATCGCCCCTTCAGGTAACGATTCCAACCAATCTTTGGCTTCTCCCTTTAAAGTCCAGGGAAATAACATGAGATATATCTGTTCATCCTCCACTTCTCGGATTTTAAATAGTGTGCAGATCCTATTAAAGGTACGTAGATGTTCATTAGGATCTTCCTTCGGCGCACCACTAAATTGGCATTGATTAGTCACCATGTGTAGAATTTGTCCTTTGATTTCATAATCTGGCGCATTAATGTCTGGATGAGTAATTGCGTGACCTTGGCCAGTGCGTTTAGCTCTCATTCGGTCTTCCATACTTAAAGGTTCCAGATTCTCCATAATTGAATTTGTTGAATCGGTATCACTAGAGGATTCTGATTTAATGGTTCGTTCCTCAACAATCTCTGTTTGAATGATTGGTGGTTCCGGAGGAAAGTTTAGTGGTTCAGGATCTACGAACCGTTCCTGAATATTCTCCGGATTCTCAATTGTAAGGTCGGGTTCAAAAAATGGATTATCGGAAATTTGAACTGAAGTACTTGGTCTACTGGATGACGATTCTAAAGAAAAATCAACGGCGGTTATATTTGCTAAATGTCTTGATCTAGTTACAGGCGGTGAACGTACAAAAGGTGGTGAACGTCTTGCTCGGTGCATTCACTGAATATCCTATTAGTTTTTAAAAGGAAAGAAAAATTATAATAAGTTATCCAACCAATAGACTTTTCTGATTTTGCCCACGTTTCGAATAGCTAAAAGATGCAGCAGAGGGGCAGGATTCGTTTGGTCTCAATATAATTGAGGACTGTTTGGCTCCAATAACCTGGTCCACATACAAATCCAACTATTACTACGAACCAGAAAATTTTGATGTCTATCAATTTAACCACTTACAATAAATTTTCGTAATTTTAAGAAATTTAGATAAGAAGTAGAATAAAAATCTATGTCCTAAAACTAGAATAGCGAGAAATAAGAAAGAAAAAGAGTTCGTCGAAAAAGGTCAAAAAAGAAAAATGGTTGAAAAATAAAAGGTGACGGAAAAATAAAAGAAACTTATAAAAACTTAAAAATACTTGACTAACCTAACCTTATTACTACAACTAACTTAAAATTATAATCGCAAATTGATATTACTAATTGGAATGATAATTGATACATAGGTAAAAGGTGTCTAAAAATATTAAAGCTTACAGGAAAACTAAATCCCAAATGGAAATAACTTAAAAAGAAACTAAAACTTAAAAAGGCGTCGCAAAATTCTAAAGCACCTAAATCTTAGTCTAAAGAAAAAGCACTTAAGGAATTCTACGGCAAAGCCTAAAAATCTAGGAGTAAAAATAACTATAGCAAAAACTAAGTTTAAAATTAAATATGAGCGAAAAAATACAAATATTACGCTACAACGATTAAAAAGGGACAAAATATAAAAATATACAAAAAGTTGTAAAAATTACAATTTTTATAAAAATATTATTTTTATATTATTTATTTAATAAAACTACTAATTTTACAATTTAATTAAACTAATTTAACTAAAATATAAATTAAATAAAAAGTAAAAGTTAAAATAAAACTAATAATAATAATTAGGGTTAAATAATAATAATAATTAATAATTACCCGTAATTAATGCTGAATTAGGGTTTTGTCGCCTGTCAGAAAATCTCCGCGAGTCGCGGTAATCAATGCAGCAAACCCCGCGAGTCGCGGGGTTCAGAAATTCAGATGACAGCTTATTTAAATTCGACGCGTTTTTCTTTATTTATTTTTTTTTTATTTTCTGTTTTCTGTTTTTATATAAATAAAAGATATTTAAATAAAACTTATATTTTTATACACTAAAATAAAAATAAAGAAACTTATAAAACTTAAATATTTAACAAAATCTTAAAAATACTTATATTTTTGTTTTTCTTTTTATATTTTTGAATAATTAAAACGTATTTTTACAAAAACGAATTTTAATAAAAGTTAACTAAAAATCTTTTTTTTTTATATATATATAGCGTTGCACTTCCAGCTTTTAAGAGAGTTCCCCGGCAGCGGCGCCAAAAATACTTGATGTCGTAGGGGGTGTATATAAAATAGTTATTAATTTTAGCAGGAAATACTATTAAATACGATACATTTTTACACAAGATATTTATTTATTTAGAGAACGGATATACTTAAACCTTGCTACAACACTTATAGGCAGTGTACCTAATCGTACAGTAGTGTAGTTTTTAGTAAGTCCGGTTCGTTCCACAGGGAATCTTTTTTAAACAAAGCTCAACGCTATATAAAAATACAAACATATATATAAGTAATATTATTATTATAAAGGGGGTTTTTACCGTTTAATGACCGGTTTGTCGATTTTAAAACTTTAGTCGCAGTTAAAACCTAATGTAAAATATATACAAGACTTAAATTAAAGCATAAAGTAAATAACGATAATGAAATTGCGAATAATAAAAGTGCGATAAAATAAACTTGCGATAATTAAAAAGTACGATAATTAAAAGTGCAATTAAATACAATAATAATAAAAATGCGATATTTAGAAGTGCAATTAAATATAAAATAAAGGAAATTAAATATGAAATAAAAGAATTATGCTTATTTAAACTTCCGTAATCATGATGTTTGACGTGTTGATTTTAGTTTTATGCCCATGGGTTAATTGTCCTTTGTCCTGGATTATTTAATATGTCCGTCTGGTTTTTGTCCATAACAGTCCATCAGTCATAAATATAAAGTGTGAGTGTCCTCGTCAAATTATTCTTATACCCGAAGTTAAATATTCCAACTAATTGGGGATTTAAACTGTAACAAGATTTTAATACTTTGTTTAATAATTACACCAGGATGTCGACTGAGTGTAACCCAAGGTTTTAATATTTTGTTATCAATTATACCAAGTGTCCTTTGTACATAATTTCACCCCTGTTTTAATTATTCTAGTGGCTATTAATCCATTCCCGTGTCCGGTTAAATGAACGATTATTCGTACATATAAATATCCCGCCCATCGTGTCCGATTGAGTGTATATGGTAATTTATAGGGACGCCCAATTGTAAATCTTTATATTAACATTAACAAACTATCATTTAGTTAAACAAATATAAAGCCCATTAATAGCCCATAGTCTAATTTCCACAAGTGTCGTTCTTTTGTCCAAACCCCAATTATGGTACAAAGCCCAATTACCCAATTTTAGTAATTAGCCCAACATCATGATTACTTCTTTTTAAATAAGCATAATAATAACTTAGCTACGAGACATTAATGTAAAAAGGTTGAACATAACTTACAATGTTTAAAAATAGCGTAGCGTTACACGGACAGAATTTCGACTTACACCCTTACAACATTTGCTAACATACCCTTATTATTAGAATTATAATTAAAATTAAAATATAAATTATAAATATATATATATATTTTACGTATGAGGAGAAGAAGAAAAAGATGATGAAAATGATCAGATTTCGGTTTGCTTTATAGGGAGTTTCAAAACTGGGGTCTCCGCGACTCGCGGCCATTTTGGCCTTCAAACTCCGCGAGTCGCGGAGTTTGTTTTTACAGCTCACCCCTTTGGAGTCTTTCTCTGCCGACGGTTTTTATTTATAAATATAATATATATATAATTAATATAATTAATTATATATTATATTATATTTATATACATAGTTAACTTGTAATTTCTAGTCCGTTGCGTCGAGCGTTAAGAGTTGACTCTGGTCCCGGTTCCGGATTTTCGAACGTCCTTGCGTACAATTTAATATCTTGTACTTTGCGTTTTGAATCTTGTACTCTTGTAATTTCGAGACGTTTCTTATCAATAATTGGAACCTTTTTGATTGTCTTTTGTACTTTTGAGCTTTTTGGTCGTTTGCGTCTTCAATTCGTCGAATCTGTCTTTTGTCTTCACCTTTTATTATTTAAACGAATATCACTTGTAAATAGAACAATTGCAACTAAAAGCTTGTCTTTCTTGAGGAATAATGCTATGAAATATATGTTCGTTTTTAGCATTATCATATGGTTACCTCTGGTCGACAAATTTGTTGAAGAAGAAGGTAGAAATAGAAAGTCGGGTTATAAACAATTGGGTCGAGTTTAATTCCAGAAAGACAAGCCAGCTTAGATGGTTTAGTGTGTTGTGTTTAACCGAGAGGTCTCGGGTTCGATTCCAGCTGGTGACAAATCTTTTTAGAAATCGATTTTGAGGTAGTTTTTCATTTATTATTATTATTATTATTATTATTATTATTATTATTATTATTCTTATTATTATTATTATTATTATTATTATTATTATTTTTATTATTATTGTTATTGTTATTGTTATTGTTATTATTATTATTATTATTATTCATTTATTATAATTATTACAAAGTATTATAATTATTAGTATTATTATTAATCTTACTAATATATGTATTACTATTATTATTATGAGTAGGATTATTATTATTATTATTATTATTATTATTATTATTATTATTATTATTATTATTATTATTAGTTATGTTATTATTATCATATTAATTATTGTTATCACTATTATCAATAATATGAATGTTATTATCAATATTACTAAAAGTATTATAATTAGAACTCAAAACTTATTAGTATTATCATAACTAATATTATTATTATTAGTATAATTATTATCATTAATATTATTATTAACAAAATATTTAATTTTAATATATTTTTTAGTAACATTAAGTATTATCATGATTATTATTTTTACCACTATTAATATTATTTTTGGAACTATTATAACTACTATTATAATATACAACTGATATATATATATATATATATATATATATATATATATATATATATATATATATATATATATATATATATATATATTAAAAAATATATTTAATACACATATAACATAACGAAAATTAATATCTTTATATAACAAAATGAAATAAATGAAACATATATATATTATTAATATAAAAAGACTAATAAATTTATATATATTTGTTCGATTACAACTATGTATATTAATAAATATACAAATGATATAGGTTCGTGAATCTGAGGCCAACCCTGCATTGTTCAATGTCGTCATATGTATTTTTACTACAAAATACAGTATTGTGAGTTTTATTTGATCCCTTTTTAAATGCTTTTGCAATATATATTTTTGGGACTGAGAATACATGCGTTGCTTTTATAAATGTTTTACGAAATAGACACAAGTACGTGAAACTACATTCTATGGTTGAATTATCGAAATCGAATATGCCCCTTTTTATTAAGTCTGGTAATCTAAGAATTAGGGAACAGACACCCTAATTGACGCGAATCCTAAAGATAGATCTATCGGGCCCAACAAGCCCCATCCAAAGTACCGGATGCTTTAGTACTTCGAAATTTATATCATGTCCGAAGGAGGATTCTGGAATGATGGGGATATTCTTATATGCATATTGTTAATGTCGGTTACCAGGTGTTCAATCCATATGAATGATATTTTTGTCTCTATTCATGGGACGTATGTTTATGAGAAATGGAAATATGAAATCTTGTAGTCTATTAAAATTATGAAATGATTATTTATGATAAATTAATGAACTCACCAACCTTTTGGTTGACACTTGAAAGCATGTTTATTCTCAGGTACGAAAGAAATCTTCCGCTGTGAAATTGCTCATTTTAGAGATATTACTTGGAGTCATTCATGACATATTTCAAAAGACGTTGCATTCGAGTCGTTGAGTTCATCAAGATTATTATTAAGTCAAATTTAGTTGGATGTATTATGAAATGGTACGCATAATGTCAACTTTCGATGAAAAGAAAGTTTGTCTTTTAAAAACGAATGCAATGTTTGTAAAATGTATCATATAGAGGTCAAATACCTCGCGATGTAATCAACTATTGTGAATCGTTTATAATCGATATGGACTTCGTCCGGATGGATTAGGACGGGTCTCTACAACCTGGGCTACTGGAAAGTGGATTTTCAGTTAGTTCAGTTTGAGTAGATGATTTTCCATTTAGACCTCATCTTAATCCGAGCTACGGTTTAGGATCTATGGCCTCCCGAAAGTCACTACACCCTATTAACGTTGTGCTGAAATTTCTGACCTACTCGCACTTAAACCATCGCCACGGTCAAACGAAGATGAGTTTGGTTCTGTAAATTGGTTAACCTCTAGGGGACTCATATACGGAGCCATGACCACTGGTCTCACCTCATTTCAGTTTTTATAGAGGTCGTGGCGACTGAACGAAGTCAGCCTTTATTTCAAACTCTATTCTTGAATAAAACTTGCTTTACACTTTTTGTTTGATGATGAATGATGATGATACTTAAGACCTAATTTAGATACTTTTAAACCTTTAGGAATGATTTACTGACTTAGTAACTTTTGACTTAGGTTGAGGACCTTCCGGACCAAACTACTTGCTTACTATTCCCGCTTATCGACTTTTACTACTTTCCACTGTGAGTTATAGCATCCCTTTTTACTTTAACTATTTTGGGAACTGAGATTACATGCGCATTTATGTTTTACATACTAGGAACGAGTACTTAAACTTTATATATGTGTGGGTTATACAACGGCATAAACTTTCCCCTTAGCTCGGTAACATTTAGTCATTGGTCTTTGAACCGGTGAACGCGAATCTTAGATATGGATCCATAGGGTTTGACATCCCCACTCGGGCTAGTAGCGCTAGAATTTAACGGGTGTTTAATACTTCGTAAACTTACGCACTCGCCAAGTGTATTTTAGGGGGTGTTATTTACGTTAATTTAGTTACCAAGTGCCCACGGTTATACATATACTTTTCATACTGTTTTGAAACACTGAAATCTCGTGGCCTACCTTACATTACTATTATACTTAAACTATAGCTCACCAACCTTTGTGTTGACGTTTTTAAGCATATTTTTCTCAGTTGCTTAAGGTTTGATTGCTTCCGCTGTAGTTGTCATGCTTTGTAGACTCCCGTTGTGCTTGTGTTAGAGATGTCTTCGCATGAAACATTTATCTTGCATTCACAAACTTTATTACTTTTGAAACAATGAATTTGTAACGACCTATGGGTCACGTACTATTATTATCACCTTCTATTCGTAGAGGCACCTTATCGTATGTTAAACATTTGGCGTTGGTTATGACGTCACCTTTTCTTATGAATGCAAACTTATTTTAAAGCAGCATATAGTGTTTGACCTTGTAATGATCCTGTTGTCGATGATCCGTACACGATGGTTTTGTATGGGGCGTCACATTTGGTATCAGAGCATTGGTTGTAGGGAATTATGTTGCATTAGTGAGTCAAGACCCGACCGAGTAGGATTCACTAATAGGACTAATCTACAACTTGCTAGTTTACTTGTTTCTGCGGAACTTGCTGCATGCTGCTGCTTACTTTTACTACTATATGCCGTATACTGTTACTTGCTTTCACTACTACATGCTATTATCTGCTTTCGATTGCATGATACTTGTCGTTATTGCCATGCTACTTACTGCTATAGATGATCTAGACTGTCGTAGTTAGTTTGCCTAATACGTGCTTGCTTTATGACTTACTGACATGGAAAAAAGTTATTTTTCCTTGTTCAGATGTTGGATGTCCTGCCCGTTATTATTTTGGAGATCGACTCAGACTCATCTGCCACATAGCCTGCCATTGTTGCCGATTCACAGATCCCGTCCTCTCTACCCTCCAGCGACTCTGGCGCTTCGTCCTTTGGAGCCAGTAGCCATGCACACGACCCAGTGATCATCTCATATGGACATGAGAATCCACCGGAGATTCCAGCTCCACTCATCTCAGGACCCTCGGAGTCACAGCACCATTCCGGTGGTGCTGTGATTCCTGGGGAATATGGGGATGTTCCGTTCCGTAATGAGCATAATCATTGGGCTAGACGCCTTCCTGATGGACGTGTTGTGCCGATTCCACCCGGCCGATACCTACTGATGACTACCGGCCGAGCACATCCACCTTCCGATGATTCTGACCACTCATCATTCGACGATTCTAGCGACGATGATTCCGACTAGGACCCTGAGGAGGCACTCGTGCAGCCACCATCTAGCCGAAGAAGCGGTATCGTTTCGACGGTACTGTTATTCCAGGGGTTAACGGAGGTAGGTCGTTCGTTAACGCACATGGACTGAAGGTTAGAGTTACCGCCCGTAAGCGGCTTGTGCCGTATCCAGCTGATCCATTCATACGTAAGGCTCCCTGTTACGCAGCATCTACTTCTGGTGCTGGACCGTCTACACCACTAGCTCCACCAGCATCACCTGCACCATCAGCACCGCCTGCTCCACCAGCCTCTCCCTCTATCGAGGAACTGACGAGGGAGGTGGATACCCTTCGTGCTTGGGTAACTGAGCTCGAGGACCAAGTATCCCACATGATGGACATTCTTTACCCACCGTCACCATAGGGCTTTTGTATTAGGTTTCTTTATGTAATCCCGTTTGTAGTTTCATGTTTCACTCATGTATTGTACGAATCTTATGCGAATGTATGCAACTTTTTATTAATGAATGGAACTTAGTGTTGTTTAATCTTTGTACGGTGTTCTATTTACGTTAATGTATGATGATTTTGTGGTATCTATATCTAGTTGCATTACTTAATTAGCATGTAATGTGTTGATTCCATGTTGGTTACCATATACCGTATTATTATTTATTTAATATGGATTTGACTTGAGTCAAAATTTTTGTTTAGAACATCAATGGCCAACGGAAGATCAACGCCCACAGCATCACAGATCGAAGAAATGATCACTGAATGAGTAGCCGCAGCTTTAGCGGAAATGAACCCTCAAGCCCCACCAGTTAACCAACATATTCGTAATGGGTGTACATATAACGAATTCCAAAGATGCAAGCCCCACAACTTTAGTGGTACTGAGGGACCAGTTGGTCTCACTAGGTGGTTTGAGAAATTAGAATATGTGTTCCGTGTAAGCAACTGCTCAGAGATGAACAAAACCAAGTATGCCTCATGTACGCTGTCGGGCGGCGCACTAACTTGGTGGAACACACTTGCTCAAGCCAAGGGTATTGATGAGGCGTATGCTAACCCGTGAGAGGAATTTAAGGGGGCCATGATTGAAGAGTATTGCCCCAAGACAGAGATACAGAAGATGGAAACTGAGTTTTGGAGACTGAAAGTGGTAGGGAACGATCTTGATAGTTATAACCGAAGGTATCTGGAATTAGCTCTGATGTGTCCCACGATGGTTACCCCGGAGTTTAAGCGAATGGAAAGGTACTTGTGGGGACTTCCTAAGACCATTAAGGGAAATGTCACCTCTTCAAAACCAGCTGATGTCCCAGAAGCAATGCGCATGGCGCACACCTTAATGAACTAAATTATCAGCGATGAACCGGAAAAAGGCTAAATCCAAATTGGGTAGTAGTGAGAAGCGTAAGTGGGACAATAACAAGGGGAGAGTCTTTGAACAAAACCCCGCTAAGAGGCACAACGATGGGAGGAACCCCAACCCGAACCCTAGCTCGAACTCTAACTACAAGGGTAGTCTGCCGCAATGCAAGAGATGCTACAAGCATCACACCGGGTACTGCAACGTGGTCTGCGAAAAATGTAAAAGGACTGGGCATATTGGCAAAGACTGCAAGATCACCACTCTGAATGTGAAGACAAACCCTACTGGACCGAGAAAGTGTTATGAGTGTGGACAACCGAGCCACTTCAAAAATGAGTGTCCCAACAAGCGAAAGGACGGCGGACCACCGTGTGGCAGAGCTTTCAACGTAAACGCAAGGGATACCCGTGAGAACCCCGACTTGGTCACAGGTATATTCACTATCAACAATCTATTAGCTTCTGTTCTGTTTGATACTGGTGCCGATAGAAGTTATGTATGTAGACACTTTTGCTCTAAGATAAATTGGTCGTTAGTTCCTTTAAAGGAGAGTATGCTTGTAGAGGTAGCCAATGGAAAAATTAAGAAAGTTGACCAAGTTAGCCGAGGAGCTATTATCAATATAGCTGGTGTGGATTTCAAGATTGACTTGATACCCATTAAGTTGGGAAGCTTTGATGTTATTGTCAGTATGGACTGGTTGACCAAGATAAGGGCCGACATTATCTGTGGAGGTAAAGCTCTTCGTATACCACACGGAGACGGTGAGCCACTGATTATTTACGGAGAGAGATGTAGCTCGAAACTGAATCTCATTAGTTGCATGAAAGCGCAAAAGATCATGAAGAAAGGACGTCTTGCTATTCTAGCACATGTGAAAACGTTAGAAACCGAGGTGAAGAGCGTGGATGACGTACGAATTGTGAACGAATTTTCCGACGTCTTTCCGGAAGAATTGCCTGGATTACCGCCACCGAGAGCAGTGGAGTTTCAGATCGATTTAGTGCCAGGGGCTGCACCTGTAGCTCGCGCACCTTATCGACTCGCAACTTCCGAAATGTAAGAGTTGCAGAGTCAACTACAAGAACTGCTAGACCGTGAATTTATCCAACCGAGTTTCTCGCCTTGGGGCGTACCTGTTTTATTTGTAAAGAAGAAGGATGGATCCTTCCGCATGTGTATCGACTACCGTGAACTCAACAAATTGACGATCAAGAATCAGTATCCTCTTCCCCAAATTGATGATCTTTTTGATCAACTACAAGGATCGAGCATTTACTCTAAGATCGATTTGCGATCCGGTTATCACCAGTTGAGGGTGAAAGAGAGCGATGTGATGAAGACTGCATTCAGAACTCGTTATGGTCATTATGAGTTTCTCGTGATGCCATTCGGTTTAACCAACGCACCTGCCGTGTTTATGGATCTCTTAAATCATGTCTGCAAGCCATACCTGGATAAGTTCGTTATCGTCTTCATATATGATATTCTCATCTACTCCAAAAGCGAAGAAGAACATGAACAACATCTTCGTCTAGTGTTGGAACTCTTGAGACAAGAGCAACTTTATGCATAATTCTCCAAGTGTGAGTTTTGGGTGAAGGAAGTCCAATTTCCGGGTTAAGTTGTGAGTGATCAAGGTATCAAAGTTGATCCCGCAAAGATCGAAGCTATTAGAAAGTGGGAAACCCCCACTACTCCGACTCATATCCGCCAATTTTTAGGCCTCGCCGGTTACTACCGAAGATTTATTGAAGGTTTCTCTCTGATTGCGCGTCCTTTGACCGCGTTGACTCACAAAGGGAAGAAGTTCATTTGGGAACCCGAACAGAAATCAGCATTTCAAACCTTGAAAAAGAAGTTAACCACCACACCTATCTTATCACTTCCTGAAGGCAGTGATGATTTCGTCGTTTATTGCGATGCTTCGAAAAGTGGTTTTGGTTGTGTACTAATGCAATGAACAAAGGTTATCGCTTACGCCTCTCGACAGCTGAAGATTCACGAGCGAAATTATACAACGCACGATCTCGAGCTTGGAGCCGTTGTCTTTGCATTAAAGCTGTGGAGACACTACCTTTATGGAACAAAGAGCACTATTTTCACCGATCATAAAAGCCTCCAACACATCTTTGATCAGAAACAATTGAATATGAGACAGTGTCGATGGATCGAGACGCCGAACGACTATGATTGTGAACTTCGTTATCACCCTGGCAAGGCCAATGTTGTAGCTGACGCTTTGAGCCGAAAGGAGAGGATGGCACCTCTTCGTGTTCGGGCACTGAACATCACCATTCATTCGAACCTCAACAACCAGATCCGAGCAGCCCAAGATGAGGCTCTCAAGGAGGAGAATATATCTCATGAATACTTGAACATTTTCATTTCTCGATTCGAAGTTAAGGAGACTGGACTCCGATGCTATGCCGGGAGAATTTGTGTGACGACCCGGAGATTTCCGACCAAATTTAAACTTAATCTTTATATGTTTCCGACACGATAAGCAAAGTTGGTAATGATTGAGTCTCGAAAACTTTGGAACAGTTACATGAATGCATTTGCCCTTTTGACCATTCTCGACGATTCACGAATAATTAATTTTAAATAGTTATGTGTGTATATGTAATTATATATAATTGGAAATTGGAATAATAAATTGAAATATTATATGTTATTGTATTTAAAATTTATTTATGTAAAATAAAATAAAAATAAGATACTATAATAATTATTATTTAAAGCATAACTATAACTATATATAAATAAAGTATATTAAAAATAAATATTAGATGAATCTTTTGATCAGATTTCATACAGTTAATAACCGGAATAAATAAATGGACTTAATA
Source organism: Rutidosis leptorrhynchoides (assembly GCF_046630445.1). NCBI lineage: Eukaryota > Viridiplantae > Streptophyta > Magnoliopsida > Asterales > Asteraceae > Rutidosis > Rutidosis leptorrhynchoides. Next base: position 200,361,376 of record NC_092338.1, read on the forward strand.
TAAAATTTTGAGATTTATCCGAAGACTTTTATATGTTAACTGATTAGTAATGGACACGATATAATACTTCGTGAATTGAAAGTAGGACTAGAGCAGGCGGCTAACTATTTCACCCATTATAATCCGTGACTTTTTTTTGGATTATTGATCTTGTTTCTTGTATATGTAAACATTATAAAGATATACTTATATATTTATGCATATGGAAATATAGCCACACAAAAACACATCCCCTCAATCATTCGTTTACTGTATTTGATTACCTGCTTTCTATTTTCAATTTCTTTAACATATATTATACATATAGATAGAGAGAACACTATCTAAATCCTTATACATATGCACTGCATAACTCACTCCACAACCATCCTTCCCGATCACCACGGTTATCATCTTCTCCATCCAAACAACCCTTATTGACCACCCTAACTTCACCACCTATGGTCCTCACCATCATGATTCATCGGCTACAACCATATCCGCCATCTCTCTCTCTCTCTCTCTCTCTCTCTCTCTCTCTCTCTCTCTCCTGTTTCTCTCGTTATTACTGTTACTATTCGAAGCACCCTCACAACCAAACCTCGTCTCCTAAAGCTGCTATGTACAGTGGTAAACCATCACCATTTTTTTGTTACAGGCTACTATATATTTATGTTTCGATCAGGAACCACAACCACCATCAATCTTCAAGAGCACACCACGTTTATTTTATTTATTTATCCTTCTTTACCTTCCGTTGGACTCGCAAATCCATTCACCATCAATCGTTTATGTTGTGCAGACCACCACCATTCAAAACCTGCGTTTGTTTTCTTGTTCGAATGACAATGACCACCATCATAGTTGTCTTCTTCTATTAACCATCAACCACCCCAAAACCATCACCCAAGAACCCCACTTGATCGATCACCACTTTCAACAAAACCCATATGTTTGTTGATTGATCGCCGTGAGTGTAGAGACCCGAACTAATCCTCCCGGACGACGTCTTCAACAGTTGGTCTCATTGCGATGATTGACTCCAAGTAAGGTCCTTAATATGAGCTAAAGCACAGCGGAAGACTTAATTCGTACCTGAGAATAACATGCTTTAAAAGGTCAACATAAAGTTGGTGAGATATATAGGTTTGATGCTAACAGCGTTATAACTATGGACCACAAGATTTCATGTTTATAAACATAATACACTCGCAAGTGTATGAAAAGCATTCTAAGTAGTGGGCACCCGGTAACTAGCCTTAACAAGAGTGTGTACCCCTGAGTTATAATAATATGTGCACCGAATCAAGTGCGTTCCGTTAACCTCGAAGTACTAAACACCCGTTCTTCTAGTTTACTAGAACAACATCTGGGTGGGGGTGTAAAACCCGATAGATCTATCTTTAGGATTCGCGCCTACCAGTTCATAAACCAATAGTTAAAGTTACCAAACTAGGGGATTTTTGATTCAAACCCAACGTAGTATGTATTTTAAGTACTTGTGTCCATAACGTAAATCATTTATAAAAATAGCGCATGTATTCTCAGCCCAAAAATATTTAAAGTTTAAAAGGGATCTATATACTCACCTAATGTATTTTGTAGTAAAAATACATATAACATCATTGATCAAGTATAAGGTTGGCCTCGGATTCACGAACCTATATCATTTATATATATTAACACATATAACGAACATGTAATAATCATCAAAATAGTTTACATATATTATTTATTTAATTTAATAATATATTTGTTATTTTAAATTTTATATATATTTACTTTGTATATTAATATTTGTACATATAGTTATATTAATATATATATATACGTTGTAAATCAATAATTGTGATAGAAAATTTAATAATAAAAATTTTATATATAATTTTATATATAATAATACTAATATTAAAAAAATTTGTTATATAAAGAAATAACACTATTAATGAAAATAATAATAATAATAATAATAATAATAATAATAATAATAATAATAATAATAATAATAATAATAATAATAAAAATCATTTTTAATGAAAACAATAATAATAATGATAAAGATAATAATAATGATACTAATATTAAAAATAATACTTGTAATGACAATTTTAAATACAATTGATAATAATAATATTGATAATATTTTAAAATTAATAATAATAACAATAATAATAACTTTGATAGAAAAACTACCTTAGAAGCCTTTTAAAAAAAATAGTTGCACCAAGTGGGGATCGAACCCAAGATCCCTCGATTACCCCTCAAAGCCTTAACCAATGTGCTGTATCCGTTTTTCTAGTTAAACTATCAACCTAAACTCTTTTAACCCGATATAAGCAATTCGACCCAAATTGTCTTGTGAACCCAGATAGCAGGTGACGGCCCAGATAACAGAAACGGCCCAACAGCAATTCTTAACCATAATTCGGCCCAAAGACAGTCCAACAGATAGTTTAAGTCCAAAACGAGTTAAATGGCCCATCAAAACCCTATATCTTTTAATCAAACAACACCTACATCTTATTATTATTATTTTTTTTTTATGCAAAAAAAGAATAGGCAGAAACAGGACCGAGATATCCATCAAGCCGTCACTTTACAGCTCATCTTTCTACCATTATCATCATTGTGTAATTCGTAGGTCATCAATTCGTCGGTGGTTAAATCAAACAGCAAAAACGTAAGTTTAGATTAGTGGAAATCGAGTCAGCATGCTTTATGTATTTTATATCAACAAATCAGACCTCTTTATTAAACTCTAAAAGAAACAGAAAACAAAGTGAACTGCATACAGCTGCAGTAGCAGTAACACCTCGATGAGAAGAGCATAGCAATGGCGGTCACGATGGTTACAAGTGGTGGTGGTGGAGGTTCATGGTGGTCTTCGAATGAAAACATGAAGGATTAGTAGGCGGGTTGCAGGTGTGGTCATCAGAGATTTTTAATGAATGATTTCGTTTGAAAAGAGGAGAGAAAGAGAGATTGAGGAGTGATGGTTTACGGTGATGTTATGGTGATGGAAGGTATAACTTGATTAAATAGGGTTTCGTTGGCAACAACAACATGGATGGTTCGATGCTATTGGGGTAGAAAATGGTGTCGGGTTTAATGGGTTCAAGGTTGGGTGATTGTTTTGTTGACAGGATTACAAGTGGGTTCGTTTATGGATCAACTTCAAGTTAGAATATAAGAGTGAATTGGATTTAAATGGTGGTGGTTATTTGGTTGTCACAAAGAGGAATTGTAGAGAGAGAGGAAGATGATCATGGAGGTTTGAAGATGAGTGAAGAGGGTAGTGGCAATCGAATGAACCATGAGGGTGATGATTTGTGGCGGTGTAAGGAGAAGAAAATGGTGAGGAACAGGGGTTTCGTACCTGTTTTTGAGTTTCCTGTTTTTCCCAAATTATAACATGCAGTATATAATTTATATAGAGGGATTCTATGCGTGTTAAACAAACGTATTGGATTCTAAATGGATGTGAAGTCGACGTTTACAAATTAACAGACAAGAAGTATCAATTGTTGTTTCAATCAGAATATAAAAGTTAAAACCGAAAATGACTTCAAACAAACTTTGTTTCTATCTGTGTTGGGAGTATATGAAGGAATACATTCTGATTGAAATATCTGGCACTGAAAACGCGTAATTTTAATTTAATTGTAGGTTTAATTGGATTTATGCTTTTTATATATATATAATCTGTGACTAATTCATTATAATACATATTTATACATATTTATTTATACATAGCTAAATTATATATCTGATCATGAATTTGTATATATTATTTGTATATTTTAATTCAAATGATAAAGTATACATTATTTATTTCTAAAATATTATATACATTCATATATATATATATATATATATATATATATATATATATATATATATATATATATATATATATATATATATATATATATTTACACCCAATTGTTCGTGAATCGTCGGGAATAATCAAAAGGGTAATTAATTTCATGGATACAGATTTTAAACTTTCTAGACTCAACATTAAGGTTTTTGCTTATCGTGTCGGAAACATATAAAGTTTAAGGTTTAAATTTGGTCGGAAATTTCCGGGTCGTTACAGTACCCACCCGTTAAAGAAATTTCGTCCCCGAAATTTGGTAGAGGTTGTCATAAATAACAATAGGAATGTTTTCATGACGAGTATGAGGTAAAAATGGAGTTTTATCATTATTGAGAGATATAGGTAAAACGATTCGATCATGTGAAGCGTACGAGTGAAGCTATCACAAAAGAGTGAAACAAGTAAATAAATATATTCGTTTCAACCGATGACGTAGTTACTGTTGATTTTCGGGATTTAAGGGATTTAAAGAAAATCTTACGTAATAAGATTTGGTTCTTTGGCGATCAGGATCTTCTTTGATTTAATGCGGCAATCTGTTTTGATTTCTCTGTCGGATATTTTACTATAAAACTACTCCCTTCGTTTCTTCTTCCCGTCCTCGAGACAAGCGAGCAATGATCCGGAATTCGTAGATATGAAATTTGGAATGAACATAGCTAATGTTCTTAGAGAAAAATGGTAATGGCACGATTTTGATTAATCAAATTACTAAAGTATCCGGGAAGATAGAACTATCAAAATGATTTGTTCTTAATACGTTTCGGAATTGGATAGAATGTGAGAGCCGTGTAACATGGCACATGATGACGGTACTGTGAATCATCACACTCCATTAGAAACTTAACATGACTAACTGTAATATAATGAAGTTGATCAAGTTTCATTATATTATACTAATTCATGCATCAGTTCCCAACACTACTTCAAAACATTCATATTTTAACTTCAGAGGTTTCAGAATTTAGAAACTAACACAGTTTCTTTTATGTTGTAACATAGATATTACGGAGGGGTTCATGATTTCAGATAAGTTGTGAATATATCTTCAGAAATATTGAGGTTAATGAAAGGCACAATGGTATCGATGAATAACGAGGAAGATTTGTCTGTGAAGGTTTATAATGAGGAATAGGGTTCTTACTAACGATTTTAGCAGGCACTGAATCGTTTGGACTCTTTGAAGCATGTTCAGTCCTTGTGATTTATCCACAGCCTCTTTCATACTTTGCTCAATCCGTCTTCCGGTTTCAATCCTTCTCTTTTCTTAGCTTTACCACCATACCATTCTTTATCATCAATCTTTTGATTGTTAAAGTCGTTTACAGTTTTTGCTGCTTCATCAGCATTTTAAGAACTACTTCATAATTCAGGGTGTTTTTCAGAAACTTCACATTCGGAGTATAAAACTCTTAGGGATAGACGTTGTAGGTATGACAGAAGAAGTTCTGCAAGATTTTCAAAATACTGATTGCGGATTCTGCCGAAAAGATGACGAACTGCTGGTACATCTGATGATGATATCGTGGAATATAAAAGGTTTTCTGATAACCACGGCGAAGGGACAAGGTATAAATATCGAGATTGTAATAGGAGTAGTCTCACTGAAAGATCGAAGTGGAGCTGTGACAAAATTAGCTTCCTGAAAAGAAATTGTAGGGTTGTTTTTGCTAATAAATGGCAAAGGATTCAACACGATATGTGTTAAACTATGAATTTGGATTCGAAAGTTTTTCAGGTGCATAAATCTTTTCTTCCGTAGATGAAGTGCGGTTGGTTCATCTTTCCGATCAAGGTGTTTTCAAGAATCATGAAAAGTTGTGAATGCGAATTGTAATCGTCAAGAAATACAAACGAGGTTTAAAATAGAATCAAGTGGCAAACTTGAAGAATTGCTTAGTTTCATATGTTATAATCAATATTTTAATTCATTTTAATTGTCCAAAGTTAGCAGTCCAATAGTTCGATAAATTCATATATAATTTAATATATAATATTCGAATTAAATAATACGTATCGTGACCCGTGTACCGGTCTCGGTGTCGATCACAACTCAAAGTATATATGTATTTTGGAATCAACTCCGACCCTGTATAGCCAACTCCCACCTTCACATATAGAGTGTCTACGGTTGTTCCGGAATATATACATAGATGGGTCGATATGATAAGTCGAAACCTTGCATACGTGTCCCGTTATTTAAAGTGCGTAAAAGTAAATAACAGAAATTAAATGACGATAAATAAAATTGCGAGAATGTAAATTGCGATAAATTAAATGTTAATCAGTTAGCTGGGAACAGTTAGCCGGAACAGTTAGCGTGAAATCCTATCACAATTCCAATTAATTTATTCGTTTGTTTCTAACACTTTTTATTTTTGTCCAATGTTTTCTTCGTTATGCCACTTGTTGAATTCTGATAGGTCAAAATCCAAATATGAAATTTGAATAGAAATGGTTATTCTGTGGTGAACGGATACGTATATCGGTAGTTGTAAGTAGGATAGTAAATGATCGTTGAATCAGATTCGAAGAATGTACAGTGTAACTTATTAATGTGAATTCTAAATATTCCTCGGGTACTACCCACCCGTTAAAATATTTTTTTATCATTAACAGTTTGTACGAGAGAATTTTTAATTACGATCTTTATGAAAATATACTTGCATATGTATTTTCATCGGATGTAATCTTGGATTTAATGAGTCAATATGATATTAAACTCATTTGTTTTATCGTTAATACTGGATTACATGATCTCTAAAACATTAGAGATTACATACTTGTCATGTCGAACGAAGATGAATGAGGTAGAACGATACGGAAAACGAAGATAATCGATGTAGAATGTTATGTAGAACAAAGATCATACTCGAAGTACAGATGGTGATATTGAGGCGTGTAATGTTGATATTCGAGGTACAGGTTACGATGTTGAGATTTACAACGCGGTTTTGGTATAGGGGTGATAAGGGTACTGTCGGCGTTGATGATGGTAGTATGGATTATGCTGCTGGTGCTGCTGCTGCTGGTGTTTGTAATCTCCGCACCAGATTCTCCAAAACCATTACTCGAGCATGTAGTTCGTTAACTTCTTATATTATGTCGGGATGATTGACGATTGAAACGAGCGTGTGAGTAAGATTCGAAATATAGGATAGTAAGTAATCGTGATGAGATACTAAGAAAAAGGGGAGAGAAAATGGTTTCTCGAACAGGTTCACCGGTAAGCGTTTCAGGTTCATTGCCAAAAGGACAATTTGGTGGATGGGAAGGATTCCTGATGTGAAATGATTTCAGATATCGGATGATACTTTAACTGTATAGAATATATATATATATGGTCCTAAAGATTTCGTAGACTACGGAGGAATTTGCGGCATATATCAGGCAAATCTACAGATACGCCAAGATAGGAATTATCAGATACGCTAAGATATGAATTTCGTCTATACACTATCAATGCACTGAATGCAGTAGAACGTGTCTAGACTTGAGAATGATAGGCAGGCAATTTCCTAAAGATGATAAGCAGATGGTTTCCGACTAGAAATGATAAGCAAAACTTTTGACAGGCAAACACGGTCAAAGTCCAGACTCACTAATGTATCCTAACAACTACCAGTTAGACACACTAATGCAAGGCCTGGTTCACTAAGACCAACGCTCTGATACCAACTGTAGAGACCCGAACTAATCCTCCCGGACGACGTCTTCAACAGTTGGTCTCATTGCGATGATTGACTCCAAGTAAGGTCCTTAATATGAGCTAAAGCACAGCGGAAGACTTAATTCGTACCTGAGAATAACATGCTTTAAAAGGTCAACATAAAGTTGGTGAGATATATAGGTTTGATGCTAACAGCGTTATAACTATGGACCACAAGATTTCATGTTTATAAACATAATACACTCGCAAGTGTATGAAAAGCATTCTAAGTAGTGGGCACCCGGTAACTAGCCTTAACAAGAGTGTGTACCCCTGAGTTATAATAATATGTGCACCGAATCAAGTGCGTTCCGTTAACCTCGAAGTACTAAACACCCGTTCTTCTAGTTTACTAGAACAACATCTGGGTGGGGGTGTAAAACCCGATAGATCTATCTTTAGGATTCGCGCCTACCAGTTCATAAACCAATAGTTAAAGTTACCAAACTAGGGGATTTTTGATTCAAACCCAACGTAGTATGTATTTTAAGTACTTGTGTCCATAACGTAAATCATTTATAAAAATAGCGCATGTATTCTCAGCCCAAAAATATTTAAAGTTTAAAAGGGATCTATATACTCACCTAATGTATTTTGTAGTAAAAATACATATAACATCATTGATCAAGTATAAGGTTGGCCTCGGATTCACGAACCTATATCATTTATATATATTAACACATATAACGAACATGTAATAATCATCAAAATAGTTTACATATATTATTTATTTAATTTAATAATATATTTGTTATTTTAAATTTTATATATATTTACTTTGTATATTAATATTTGTACATATAGTTATATTAATATATATATATACGTTGTAAATCAATAATTGTGATAGAAAATTTAATAATAAAAATTTTATATATAATTTTATATATAATAATACTAATATTAAAAAAATTTGTTATATAAAGAAATAACACTATTAATGAAAATAATAATAATAATAAAAATAATAATAATAATAATAATAATAATAATAATAATAATAATAATAATAATAATAATAATAAAAATCATTTTTAATGAAAACAATAATAATAATGATAAAGATAATAATAATGATACTAATATTAAAAATAATACTTGTAATGACAATTTTAAATACAATTGATAATAATAATATTGATAATATTTTAAAATTAATAATAATAACAATAATAATAACTTTGATAGAAAAACTACCTTAGAAGCCTTTTAAAAAAAATAGTTGCACCAAGTGGGGATCGAACCCAAGATCCCTCGATTACCCCTCAAAGCCTTAACCAATGTGCTGTATCCGTTTTTCTAGTTAAACTATCAACCTAAACTCTTTTAACCCGATATAAGCAATTCGACCCAAATTGTCTTGTGAACCCAGATAGCAGGTGACGGCCCAGATAACAGAAACGGCCCAACAGCAATTCTTAACCATAATTCGGCCCAAAGACAGTCCAACAGATAGTTTAAGTCCAAAACGAGTTAAATGGCCCATCAAAACCCTATATCTTTTAATCAAACAACACCTACATCTTATTATTATTATTTTTTTTTTATGCAAAAAAAGAATAGGCAGAAACAGGACCGAGATATCCATCAAGCCGTCACTTTACAGCTCATCTTTCTACCATTATCATCATTGTGTAATTCGTAGGTCATCAATTCGTCGGTGGTTAAATCAAACAGCAAAAACGTAAGTTTAGATTAGTGGAAATCGAGTCAGCATGCTTTATGTATTTTATATCAACAAATCAGACCTCTTTATTAAACTCTAAAAGAAACAGAAAACAAAGTGAACTGCATACAGCTGCAGTAGCAGTAACACCTCGATGAGAAGAGCATAGCAATGGCGGTCACGATGGTTACAAGTGGTGGTGGTGGAGGTTCATGGTGGTCTTCGAATGAAAACATGAAGGATTAGTAGGCGGGTTGCAGGTGTGGTCATCAGAGATTTTTAATGAATGATTTCGTTTGAAAAGAGGAGAGAAAGAGAGATTGAGGAGTGATGGTTTACGGTGATGTTATGGTGATGGAAGGTATAACTTGATTAAATAGGGTTTCGTTGGCAACAACAACATGGATGGTTCGATGCTATTGGGGTAGAAAATGGTGTCGGGTTTAATGGGTTCAAGGTTGGGTGATTGTTTTGTTGACAGGATTACAAGTGGGTTCGTTTATGGATCAACTTCAAGTTAGAATATAAGAGTGAATTGGATTTAAATGGTGGTGGTTATTTGGTTGTCACAAAGAGGAATTGTAGAGAGAGAGGAAGATGATCATGGAGGTTTGAAGATGAGTGAAGAGGGTAGTGGCAATCGAATGAACCATGAGGGTGATGATTTGTGGCGGTGTAAGGAGAAGAAAATGGTGAGGAACAGGGGTTTCGTACCTGTTTTTGAGTTTCCTGTTTTTCCCAAATTATAACATGCAGTATATAATTTATATAGAGGGATTCTATGCGTGTTAAACAAACGTATTGGATTCTAAATGGATGTGAAGTCGACGTTTACAAATTAACAGACAAGAAGTATCAATTGTTGTTTCAATCAGAATATAAAAGTTAAAACCGAAAATGACTTCAAACAAACTTTGTTTCTATCTGTGTTGGGAGTATATGAAGGAATACATTCTGATTGAAATATCTGGCACTGAAAACGCGTAATTTTAATTTAATTGTAGGTTTAATTGGATTTATGCTTTTTATATATATATAATCTGTGACTAATTCATTATAATACATATTTATACATATTTATTTATACATAGCTAAATTATATATCTGATCATGAATTTGTATATATTATTTGTATATTTTAATTCAAATGATAAAGTATACATTATTTATTTCTAAAATATTATATACATTCATATATATATATATATATATATATATATATATATATATATATATATATTTACACCCAATTGTTCGTGAATCGTCGGGAATAATCAAAAGGGTAATTAATTTCATGGATACAGATTTTAAACTTTCTAGACTCAACATTAAGGTTTTTGCTTATCGTGTCGGAAACATATAAAGTTTAAGGTTTAAATTTGGTCGGAAATTTCCGGGTCGTTACAGTGAGCCAAACCCCCATTGTTACTGCGTTATCTTCAGTTCCATTTAAATTAAAAACAGCCTGCAAAACCAATATTAAAACCACCATCGAACACCTACTTAAAACTATCGCTTGCTGCTTACCATTTTTTTTTAGAAGCATATATAATCGAACACCTAATTATATGTTTGCTACTCTTTTTCTGTTTTTCTGTATCACCATCGATCAACAACAAGAACATGGAAAAACTGCTACTGCTGCTACTGCTATATCGTGGTTTCTGTTTCTAATCTTACTTCCTGTAAATTGAAAAGATGAAGATTATGATGATGTAACCTGATTTAAATATGATGATGATTACGATTATTGATGATGATAGTGTGAGCGAGAATAAATGATTAATAAGATGATGACTGCTCTGATTTGTTCGGCATACAGCTCGATAAAAAAAATAATAATAATAAACACCGACACCCTAATCTGCTATCTACTAGTTATTGCTTTGGGCTGTTATTGGGCTAAAAATCCAGCCTATTCTGTTGGGCCGAGGTTTTATTTTTTAGATTGGGCCGAATATATTTTTGGGCCGATGGCAAACCTGTTATAGATTTCGAATTTGGGTTTAATTTAATCTGCGTCTAAGATATTATCAGATAAAATGGAATGGACGAGTGGTTTATGGGTGTTTTAGGGGAGCGGGAGGTCACGGGTTCGAGTCCCATCATGGGCATTTCTTTTTAGAAGAGCTTTTAAAGAAAAAGGGGTATACACTTTTACATTTTCATGTTATTCATTGTTATTATCATTATTATTATTATTATTATGAATGTTGTTGTTACTATTAATATCAATTAATGACTACTTATTATTATTATTATTATTATTATTATTATTATTATTATTATTATTACTATTATTAATACAAATATTAGTTACCATTTATTATCATTTATTATAAATAACATAAATATAATTATAATTATGGTTATTATTAGTAACTAACTAATATTATTACCATTAGCGGTATTATTATTAAGTAGTATTATTTTCATTATCATAATTCTTAAAGCTTTTCTCTTTATCTAAAATTACTATTACTAACATTACAATTATTATTATTATTATTATAAGTATTATTGTTATTGTTGATATTATTATTACTATTATTATTATTAGTTGTTGTTATTCTTACAAGTATTATAACTGTTAATGTTATTATTATTAAGATTAGTAACATAAGTATTATTATAAATATTATCGTTATTATTATTATTATTACGATTAACATTAATAGTATCGTTATTATTAAAAATTGTTAACATCATTAACATTTTTATTAAAAATTATTATTTTACAATCATTAAAATGACCATTATTGTTATTAGCAGTATTATCTATAAATAACTATGATTACTAAAATAAAAAGTTTTAATAACATTGTTAAGGTTATAGGTATAAAACTAAAGATTTTATATATTTAAATTACATAACTTAACTATATTAATATATTTACATATATAAAATGAAAATATATATATAAATAAATAATGAAGCTTATAAATTATTAATATAACAAATATATCATTAATAATATTTATTTGTTCGATTACAAGTATATGTTTTAATAAATATACAAATGATATAGGTTCGTGAATCCGAGGTCAACCCTGCATTGTTCAGTTGTTCAATATCATCATATGTATTTTTACTACAAAATACATTAGGTGAGTTTCATTACTCCCTTTTTTATATATATTTTTGGGACTGAGAATACATGCGCTGATTTTATTAATGTTTTACGAAATAGGCACAAGTGAACAAACACTACATTCTATGGTTGAATTATTAAACTGAATATGCCCCCTTTTAGTCTGGTAATCTAAGAATTAGGGAACATACACCCTAATTGATGCGAATCCTAAAGATAGATCTATCGGGCCCAACAAGCCCCATCCAAAGTACCGGATGCTTTAGTACTTCGAAATTTATATCATGTCCGAAGGAGGATCCCGGAATGATGGGGATATTCTTATATGCATATTGTGAATGTCGGTTACCAGGTGTTCAATCCATATGAATGATATTTTTGTCTCTATGCATGGGATGTATGTTTATGAGAAATGGAAATATGAAATCTTGTGGTCTATTAAAATTATGAAATAATTATTTATGTTAAACTAATGAACTCACCAACCTTTTGGTTGACACTTTAAAGCATGTTTATTCTCAGGTATGAAAGAAATCTTCCGCTGTGCATTTGCTCATTTTCAAGATATTACTTGGAGTCATTCATGACATATTTCAAAAGACGTTGCATTCGAGTCATTGAGTTCATCAAGATTATTATTTAGTCAATTATAGTTAGATATATTATGATATGGTATGCATGTCGTTAACTTTCAATGAAATGAAAGATTGTCTTTTCCAAAAACGAATGCAATGTTTGTAAAATGTATCATATAGAGGTCAAGTACCTCGCGATGTAATCAACTGTTGTGAATCGTTTATAATCGTTATGGACTTCGTCCGGATGGATTAGGACGGGTCTTCACAGTTGGTATCAGAGCGGTGGTCTTAGCGAACCGGGTCTGCATTAGTGTGTCTAACTGATAAATCGTTAGGATGCATTAGTGAGTCTGGACTTTGACCGTATGTGCATGTCAAAAGTTTTGCTTATCGTTTTTGTCGGAAATCATCAGCTTATCATCCTTAGGAAATTACCTGCTTATCATTCTTAGTCTAGACACATCTTACTGCAATGATTGCATGAATAGTGTATAGACAAAATTCATATCTTAGCATATCTACTAATCCATATCTTAGCGTATCTGTCACTGTAGACTTTATCTGACACGTTTCCTTAATTTTCTCCGTAATTCACGGGATCTTTAGAAGTATGTATAGATATTCTATATATAATTAGAATATCATTTAATATTCGAAAATCATTTCATATCAAAACCCTTTAACTGATCGTGAGAGATGGATCCTACACCTAGCTTGGATTCCATTAGTTCCGGAAGCAATTTCGAGATGTATATTGAAGCGGACTCCGAAGTCAATGAACCAGAAGTGCCTCAACCATTTAGTTATTTTTCTTTCTGGAGGAGATGGGGGTGGGTCCGAGACTTACTCACTCGATAGAGAAATGAAGAAGGCGAGCCCTACCGCGAACCAAACTTACCTCCTAACATCAGAGAAAACGATGTACTCACCGGTGAACCTATTCGCAATACTGTATTCACCCTTCTTGCTAAAGTTTTCCACCTCGAAGGTCGCGTTACTGCAATCTCAGAAAATATTCAACCTCTAATTCCGAATACCAATCGAAGGGGAATATTAGAAGAAGTTAGGGAACTTCGAATTGATAATCAAGATCTATCGAATCAGATGAGTGGGTGGATAGAAATGATAGAGGGTAGGATAGAAACTCTGACGAGAATGGTGCGTGATTTACAAGCTATACTTACTACACCAACAACATCATCAACCTCAGCACCAACAACACTTGTAGCACCGACAGCAACAATACCACTATCAGCAGCACCAGCAGCATAACCAGTACCAACAACAACAACATCATCACACGTTTCAACCTCGCAATCTATACCTCAAGCATAATCATCGTTCTAGGAATCATTATACATAAACTATCTTCGTCCTTCACGGCGATTATGTAATCTCTAATGTTTTAGAGATTATGTACTCTAATTCTAGCCGTAAATCTGATGAGTTTAATATCACATTGACTCATTAAATCCATGATTACATCTGAAGAAAATATATATGTATATATGTTTTCATAAAGATTGTAATTAAAAATTCTTTTGTACAAACTGTTAATGGTGAAAATATTTTAACGGGTAGGTAATACCCTAGAAATATTTAGACTTCACATTAATAAGTTACACTGTATATTCTTCGAATCTAATTCAACGGTCATTTAGTATCCTACTTACATCTACCGATATACGAATCCATTCACCACAGAATAACCATTTTCATTCAATATCATATTTGGATTTTGATCTATCAGAATCCAACAAGTGGCATAATGAAGAAAACATTGGACAAAAATAAAATTTGTTAGAAACAAACAAATTTAATTATGAGAAATTTTGTTAAGAATCCACGCTAACTGTTCCTAGCTAACTGTTAATTCAGTGTTACTTTTTATTTATCGCAATTTATTTATCGCATTTTATTTATCGCAATTTAATTATCGCAATTTTATTTATCGTCATTTAATTTCTGTTATTTATTTTACGCACTTTAAATATCGGGACACGTATACAAGATTTTGACATATCATATCGACGCATCTATATATATTATTTGGAATAACCATAGACACTCTATAAGCAGTAATGCAGGAGTTAGCTATACAGGGTTGAGTTTGATTCTATAATAATATATATACTTTGAGTTGTGATCGAGTCTGAGACATGTACACGGGTCACGATACGTATTAATTAATTCGAATATTATATATTAAATTATATATGAATTATTGGACGGTTAACTGTGGATTATCGACTGTGGACTAATGACATTGGACAATTAAAATGAATTAAAATATTGATTATAATATATGAAACTAAATAATTCTTCAAGTTTGCCACTTGATTTCATCTTAAACCTCAATTGTATCTTGACGATTACAATCTGCGCACAAACCTTTCATGATTCTTGAAAACACCTCAATCCAGAGAATGAACCAACCGCACTTCATCTACGAAAGAAAAGATTAATGCCTATAGTTATGCACCTGAAAAACTCACGGAACCTGAGTAAACGTTTGACACGTATCTGTGCTAATTCCTTTGGCGTTGTTATTACCAAAAATAAATTTTCAATCCCTTTTCCAAATTAGCCAATTTTGTCACAGCTCCAGCAAGTCAACTTCGACTTCCATTCGAATTAGCCTTATTATAACCTCGATATATAAGTTTGCCTGTCGTCATCGTTACCGGGGAACCGTTTATATTCCACCACATTAGAAGTAAAATTACCAGCAACTTCAATGAATTTGGACTTTCCGAAAATTCATTATATTCACTGAAACCCCATCATGTATACATCTATACCCTGTAACAATAATTGCCATATCAATTACCGAGAATTAACAATCAGTATTTCGAATCTCGTAGTATTTCCACATCAATAGTTATATGTATACATATAACAATTACCTCCTAGAATTATACCCTTCAATTCTGAAATTTTGAAAAGCACCCAGCCTACGAATCAATACATTGAACTTTAAAAAAACTGAATAAAGCAGCAGAAACTGTGGGCAACTTTAAACGACCTTAATCGTCGGAAGTTTGATGATAAAGAATTGTATGTTGGCAAGCTCAGAAAAAGTTTGAAACTGAAAAACTGATTGAGCAAACTAGGAAGGAGTCTCTGAACAAATCACAAGGACTAAACTTGTACATTAAGAATTCTGATGATATTGTTTCTGATGAAATCTTTAGCGAATACCTTGCTTCTGATTCCAAACTCTTGCGGACAAATTTTCTTCACCATCCTTCGATATTAGAAATTCTAAGGTATCATCGTATCTTTCATTATAAATATCGTCCATATTTCTGAAGATATTTTCATAAACATTCTTATCTGAAAACATTAATCTCTCCGTGCTATCAGTGTTACATCATATAGAAACTGTTAGTTTCTATATTCTGTAAACTTTCGAGCTTAAAATATGAATGTTATTAAAGTAATGTTGAGAACTGATGCATGAATTAGTATAATATAATGACACTTGATCAACGTGATTATATTACAGTAAGTCATGCTGAGTTTCTAAATGGAACATGATGATTCACAAATTATAACGTCATTATATGGCATGTTACATAACTCTTTCATTCTGATTAACTTCTGGACATATCAAGAAAGTATATTCTTGATAGTTCTATTCTCAATGATTCTGATAATTTAACAAATCAAATCGTACGATTATGTTATTTCTTGATTAGAACATTAAGTTCATTCGAAAACTCCGTACTTACGAATTCTGGACCATTATTCGCTTAATTTAAAGTCGGGAAGATAAAACAAAAGCATGAAGCTTCAGAATATCAATGGGGGTATAAATAAATTGGAGAGAGTATTAACTGTGGATGTCAATGATTATGGAAAAACAAAAGCAGAGATTTCGAAGTATAAGGAAAAATATAAAGCCCAATAACAACACGAAGGTTACAAACTGTGGATATTAATACGAATAACAATATAAAGATACTGTAGAATTGAGAATAGTATCACCCCAAGGTAATAGTAAAAGTAAACAGATTCTTCTGGTGGAAGATTAAAAAGGAAGGATGATAGAAATAATAATTAAGAAAATATCAAGGAGTAGAACTGGATGAAGCATTTTTCCAAATCTTTTAGAAGTAAGAATTAAGAATGAAAGTATAGGAATGATGAAAATAAGGGAACGGAAGAAGTTCATTTATAGTGGAGATACCAGATAAATCAATCGATACAGATCATCGCATTTAATTATAGAGATCTTAATTTCCTTACTCGCCGAAGAATCAAATCTTTTAGATTTCGAAGATTTCCTTTAAATCTCTTGAATTCCGGAATTCAAACGTGACCACGTCAAAGGTTAAGATGCATCTTATTTTTTAAATTCAACCCTGACTCTGTCAAAAGTTAAGATGAATCTTTACTTTTCCTATTTCAATCTTTTATGATAGCTTCACTCATATGCTTCAAGTAATCGAATCGTTTAATTGTTTAATCTATATTACTTGGTAATGATAAAACTCTATTTACCACTCATGTTCGTCAGGAAAACATTTTTATTGTTAGCCATGATGACCCCACTCAAATTTCGGGACAAAATTTCTTTAACGAGTAGGTACTGTGACGACCCGGAGATTTCCGACCAAATTTAAACTTAATATTTATATGTTTCTGACACGATAAGCAAAGTTGGTAATGATTGAGTCTCGAAAACTTTGGAACAGTTACATGAATGCATTTGCCCTTTTGACCATTCTCGACGATTCACGAACAATTAATTTTAAATAGTTATGTGTGTATATGTAATTATATATAATTGGAAATTGGAATAATAAATTGAAATATTATATGTTATTGTATTTAAAATTTATTTATGTAAAATAAAATAAAAATAAGATACTATAATAATTATTATTTAAAGCATAACTATAACTATATATAAATAAAGTATATTAAAAATAAATATTAGATGAATCTTTTGATCAGATTTCATACAGTTAATAACCGGAATAAATAAATGGACTTAATATAAAATTTTGAGATTTATCCGAAGACTTTTATATGTTAACTGATTAGCAATGGACACGATATAATACTTCGTGAATTGAAAGTAGGACTAGAACAGGCGGCTAACTATTTCACCCATTATAATCCGTGACTTTTGTTTGGATTATTGATCTTGTTTCTTGTATATGTAAACATTATAAAGATATACTTATATATTTATGCATATGGAAATATAGCCACACAAAAACACATCCCCCCAATCATTCGTTTACTGTATTTGATTACCTGCTTTCTGTTTTCAATTTCTTTAACATATATTATACATATAGATAGAGAGAACACTATCTAAATCCTTATACATATGCACTGCATAACTCACTCCACAACCATCCTTCCCGATCACCACGGTTATCATCTTCTCCATCCAAACAACCCTTATTGACCACCCTAACTTCACCACCTATGGTCCTCACCATCATGATTCATTGGCTACAACTATATCCGCCATCTCTCTCTCTCTCTCTCTCTCATGTTTCTCTCGTTATTACTGTTACTATTCGAAGCACCCTCACAACTAAACCTCGTCTCCTAAAGCTGCTATGTACAGTGGTAAACCATCACCATTTTTTTGTTACAGGCTACTATATATTTATGTTTCGATCAGGAACCACAACCACCATCAATCTTCAAGAGCATACCACGTTTATTTTATTTATTTATTATTCTTTACCTTCCGTTGGACTCGCAAATCCATTCACCATCAATCGTTTATGTTGTGCAGACCACCACCATTCAAAACCTGCGTTTGTTTTCTTGTTCGAATGACAATGACCACCATCATAGTTGTCTTCTTCTATTAACCATCAACCACCCCAAAACCATCACCCAAGAACCCCACTTGATCGATCACCACTTTCAACAAAACCCATATGTTTGTTGATCGATCACCGTGAGCCAAACCCCGATTGTTACTGCGTTATCTTCAGTTCCATTTAAATTGAAAACAGCTGCAAAACCAATATTAAAACCACCATCGAACACCTACTTAAAACTATCGCTTGCTGCTTACCATTTTTTTTTTTCAGAACCATATATAATCGAACACCTAATTATATGTTTGCTACTCTTTTTCTGTTTTTCTGTATCACCATCGATCAACAACAAGAACATGGAAAAACTGCTACTGCTGCTACTGCTATATCGTGGTTTCTGTTTCTAATCTTACTTCCTGTAAATTGAAAAGATGAAGATTATGATGATGTAACCTGATTTAAATATGATGATGATTACGATTATTGATGATGATAGTGTGAGCGAGAATAAATGATTAATAAGATGATGACTGCTCTGATTTGTTCGGCATACAGCTCGATAAAAAAAATAATAATAATAAACACCGACACCCTAATCTGCTATCTACTAGTTATTGCTTTGGGCTATTATTGGGCTAAAAATCCAGCCTATTCTGTTGGGCCGAGGTTTTATTTTTTAGATTGGGCCAAATATATTTTTGGGCCGATGGCAAACCTGTTATAGAATTCGAATTTGGGTTTAATTTAATCTGCGTCTAAGATATTATCAGATAAAATGGAATGGACGAGTGGTTTATGGGTGTTTTAGGGGAGCGGGAGGTCACGGGTTCGAGTCCCATCATGGGCATTTCTTTTTAGAAGAGCTTTTAAAGAAAAAGGGGTATACACTTTTACATTTTCATGTTATTCATTGTTATTATCATTATTATTATTATTATTATGAATGTTGTTGTTACTATTAATATCAATTAATGACTACTTATTATTATTATTATTATTATTACTATTATTAATACAAATATTAGTTACCATTTATTATCATTTATTATAAATAACATAAATATAATTATAATTATGGTTATTATTAGTAACTAACTAATATTATTACCATTAGCGGTATTATTATTAAGTAGTATTATTTTCATTATCATAATTCTTAAAGCTTTTCTCTTTATCTAAAATTACTATTACTAACATTACGATTATTATTATTATTATTATTATAAGTATTATTGTTATTGTTGATATTATTATTACTATTATTATTATTAGTTATTGTTATTCTTACAAGTATTATAACTGTTAATGTTATTATTATTAAGATTAGTAACATAAGTATTATTATAAATATTATCGTTATTATTATTATTATTACGATTAACATTAATAGTATCGTTATTATTAAAAATTGTTAACATTATTAACATTTTTATTAAAAATTATTATTTTACAATCATTAAAACGACCATTATTGTTATTAGCAGTATTATCTATAAATAACTATGATTACTAAAATAAAAAGTTTTAATAACATTGTTAAGGTTATAGGTATAAAACTAAAGATTTTATATATTTAAATTACATAACTTAACTATATTAATATATTTACATATATAAAATGAAAATATATATATAAATAAATAATGAAGCTTATAAATTATTAATATAACAAATATATCATTAATAATATATATTTGTTCGATTACAAGTATATGTTTTAATAAATATACAAATGATATAGGTTCGTGAATCCGAGGTCAACCCTGCATTGTTCAGTTGTTCAATATCGTCATATGTATTTTTACTACAAAATACATTAGGTGAGTTTCATTACTACCTTTTTATATATATTTTTGGGACTGAGAATACATGCGCTGATTTTATTAATGTTTTACGAAATAGACACAAGTGAACAAACACTACATTCTATGGTTGAATTATTAAACTGAATATGCCCCTTTCTAGTCTGGTAATCTAAGAATTATGGAACAGACACCCTAATTGACGTGAATCCTAAAGATAGATCTATCGGGCCCAACAAGCCCCATCCAAAGTACCGGATGCTTTAGTACTTCGAAATTTATATCATGTCCGAAGGAGGATCCCGGAATGATGGGGATATTCTTATATGCATATTGTGAATGTCGGTTACCAGGTGTTCAATCCATATGAATGATATTTTTGTCTCTATGCATGGGACGTATGTTTATGAGAAATGGAAATATGAAATCTTGTAGTCTATTAAAATTATGAAATGATTATTTATGTTAAACTAATGAACTCACCAACCTTTTGGTTGACACTTTAAAGCATGTTTATTCTCATGTATGAAAGAAATCTTCCGCTGTGCATTTGCTCATTTTCAAGATATTACTTGGAGTCATTCATGACATATTTCAAAAGACGTTGCATTCGAGTCATTGAGTTCATCAAGATTATTATTTAGTCAATTATAGTTAGATATATTATGATATGGTATGCATGTCGTTAACTTTCAATGAAATGAAAGATTGTCTTTTCCAAAAATGAATGCAATGTTTGTAAAATGTATCATATAGAGGTCAAGTACCTCGCGATGTAATCAACTGTTGTGAATCGTTTATAATCGATATGGACTTCGTCCGGATGGATTAGGACGGGTCTTCACAATTTGGGTACCCCATTACGGAGATCTACGGAGCCTCATACTAGATGAAGCCCACAAGTCGAGATATTCGATTCTTCCAGGAGCCGGTAAAATGTACCACGATCTCATGGAACAGTTTTGGTGGCCTAATCTTAAGAAGGACGTTGCAACTTATGTTGGGAAGTATTTGACTTGCTCGAAGCTTAAGGCCGAGCATCAGAGGCCTTCTGGGTTACTTCAACAACCGGAAATCCCGCAATGGAAGTGGGAAAGGATAACAATGGATTTCATTACGAAGCTACCAAAGATGGTGAGCAGATACGATACCATCTGGGTTATCGTTGACCGTCTTACCAAATCTGCGCACTTTTTAGCCATGAAGGAAACTAATACGATGGAGAGACTCGCTCAAATATACATAAAGGAGGTTGTATCTCGTAATGGTGTGCCTTTATCGATCATCTCAGATCGCGATCCCCGTTTTGCTTCCAAATTTTGGCGTTCTTTGCAAGAAGCCTTGGGGACTCGTCTCGACATGAGTACTGCGTATCACCCACAGACCGATGGACAAATCGAACGCATGATTCAGACTTTGGAGGACATGTTGCGTGCATGTGTCATTGATTTCGAAAAGGCTTGGGAAAGGCATTTTCCGCTAGCTGAATTCTCTTACAACAACAGTTATCATTCAAGTATTAATGCCGCACCCTTCGAAGCGTTGTATGTCCGCAAATGCCGATCTCCTAATTGTTGGGCCGAAGTAGGCGAAATGCAAATCACCAGACCCGAGATAGTCCATGAAACAACTGAGAAGATTGTCCAAATTCAAGCGAGACTCAAGACGGCCCGTGATCGCCAAAAGAGTTATGCCGACCTTAAACGTAAAGACTTCGAATTCAACGTGGGTGACCGTGTAATGTTGAAAGTCGCACCTTGGAAAGGTGTAATCCGTTTTGGAAAACGTGGGAAGCTCAATCCGCGATACATTGGTCCTTTTGAAATCTTGGAACGTGTTGGACCCGTTGTTTACCGTTTGGATCTTCCAACTCAATTGAGCTTCGTTCATCCTACCTTTCACGTATCCAATTTGAAGAAGTGTCTTGCTGAACCAGAACATGTCATACCATTGGAGGAACTTACAGTTGATGACAAGCTCCACTTCGTGGAAGAACCTGTCGAAATTATGGACCGTGAGGTCAAAACTTTGAAACACAACAAGATTCCGATCGTCCGAGTCTGATGGAATACCAAACGAGGACCTGAGTTTACCTGAGAACGAGAGGATCAAATATGCAGAAGTATCCTCACCTTTTCCCAACTCCTCCATCTACCTCAGCTTAAAATTTCGGGACGAAATTTTCTTTAACAGGTGGGTAATGTAACGACCCTGAATTTTCCAACGTTTAATTATTAATAATTTATTATTAATGCTTGTGTTTTAACAAACGTGTTCTTATACGTGTTACTTGTTACCGTATTTAACTTTTCATGGCCCGACTTGTCTTTGTGACACACGTACTTTACACGAATAATATTTTGAATATTATTTACGTTCATGATTAATTATTATTAATTATTTTTAATTAACTAGTGTAAGTAGTTAATTACTTGGGCTTATTTATTTAATTTGTTACTTACTTGGACTTGGGCTTTTATTTATGTACATGGACTTGGAAGCCCACCCTACTTTCTTAATGGATTAGTTAGCCCAACCTTATGCTAATGACTTATTAAGGTTTAAACTTAGATTAATTAAGTTAATGATGAAGATACTTGTCACAAGCATGCTTGCACCAAGCTCCCATGCAACTTAACTTTAATCTATTTCTAGCTTTCACCACCTCCCAACACAAGAAAGTGAGCCATTGAACTTCCTCTTTGAGCCCATGGCCGATGGTTTTGGGGGCTTGGGAGGGGAGTTCCATTTTCAAACTTTGTTACTTATTTACTTGTATCTTATTTCATTTTTCACACAAACTTACACTTCACTTTCTCTCTCACTTTTCTCTCTAACTTGTAAGTAACAAAACTCTTTTTTTTTTCTCTTCTTTTCTTCTTTGAAAACCGCCACCATCATCATCAAATTACTTGTTCTTGTTTGTTGTTTACTTACTTGTTGTTTGTTGTTGTTTACTTACTAGTTGTCAAGAATCAAACTTTCTAGTTTATTCTTCATATTATCTTGTTTATACAAGAACATACAAGAACCAAGGAGGATCAAGTTTGTAGTTTGATTCCTCCATAAAACTTGTTAAAAAGAAAAGTTCATGAGCTTTCTAGTCATACTTGTGTTCATGTTTGTAAACTTAAGGTTTACTTTCTTAAAGATCCAAGCCTTGGCTTAAATCTTCCTAAGTATGAACAACCATGAAATTATTACTTGTAGATCTAGTTTATCTCTTCATTTTATGTACTTTAAATTTGTGATGTTGTTAAATTTGGTCAAGTATTACTATTTATGCTTGATCTCATATTTCTTGAAACTAAAGTTAACTTTATAAGTTCAAGAACATGGAAGTATGACTTTCTAGTTATAACTTCAAACACTTATGTTGGATCTAAGTTTATATAGCTTATGGTCTTCTAATTTTGTTGTAAATAAAAGCTTATAAGCTTACATACATTTTACAAGTTGAAAATCTAAGTTTCATAACTTATGGTTTCATTAAAGTGAAGATCCAAGTTCTATAACTTAGGATTTAACTTAAGAACACTAGATCTAGACTTTCCAGTCTAGGATCTTTAAGATCTAGCTAAGATCTAAGTTCTACAACTTATGATCTTGATTATTTAGTTTACTTTCAAGTTTGTAGCTTAATATTACTATTAGAACTCTTGTATGTGTCGGATCTAAGATCTTGATGTAACTTTGGTTCATCAACCTTCATACAACTCTTAAGTGAGTTGTGCTACATATCTTAGACTTACACTAGTGTTATGATGGTCAAAACTTGGTAAAGATGATGTAAACCCATCAACGAGTTGTACACTTGAAGCTATACGCATCAAGGATGAGAACCGTGATGAGCATCAAGCACCAAGAACCCATCGGAACACCATTCTTACTGTTTTTTGGGTATGATCAGACCACCTGGTCTACTATAAAGTATATTTTCAGTTAATTCAGTTCGAGTAGATGATTTTCCGTTTAGACCTCGTCTTAATCCGAGCTACGGTTTAGGATCTATGGCCTCCCGAAAGTCACTACACCCTATTAACGTTGTGTTGAAATTTCTGACCTACTCGCACTTAAACCGTCTCCACGGTCAAATGAAGACAAGTTTGGTTCTGTAAATTGGTTAGCCTCTAGGGGACTCATATACAGAGCCATGACCACTGGTCTCACCTCATTTCAGTTTGTATAGAGGTCGTGGCGACTGAACGAAGTCAGCCTTTATTTCAAACTCTATTCTTGAATAAAATTTACTTTACACTTTTTGTTTGATGATGAATGATGATGATACTTAAGACCTAATTTACATACTTTTAAACCTTTGGGAACGATTTACTGACTTAGTAACTTTTAACTTAGGTTGAGGACCTTCCGGACCAAACTACTTGCTTACTATTCCCGATTATCGACTTTTACAACTTTCCACTGTGAGTTATAGCATCCCTTTTTACTTTAACTATTTTGGGAACTGAGAATACATGCGCATTTATGTTTTACATACTAGGAACGATTACTTAAACTTTATATATGTGTGGGTTATACAACGGCATAAACTTTCCCCTTAGCTCGGTAACGTTTAGTCATTGGTCTTTGAACCGGTGAACGCGAATCTTAGATATGGATCCATAGGGTTCGACATCCCCACTCGGGCTAGTAGCGCTAGCATTTAACGGGTGTTTAATACTTCATAAACTTACGCACTCGCCAAGTGTACTTTTAGGGGGTGTTATTTACGTTAAGTTAGTTACCAAGTGCCCACGGTTATACATATACTTTTCATACTGTTTTAAAACACTGAAATCTCGTGGCCTACCTTACATTACTGTTATACTTAAACTATAGCTCACCAACCTTTGTGTTGACATTTTTAAGCATGTTTTTTCTCAGGTGCTTAAGGTTTGATTGCTTCCGCTGTAGTTGTCATGCTTTGTAGACTCCCGTTGTGCTGGTGTTAGAGATGTCTTCGCATGAAACGTTTATCTTGCATTCACAAACTTTATTACTTTTGAAACAATGAATTTGTAACGACCTATGGGTTACATACTATTATTATCGCCTTCTATTCATAGAGGCACCTTATCGTATGTTAAACATTTGGCGTTGGTTATGACGTCACCTTTTCTTATGAATGCAAACTTATTTTAAAACAGCATATAGTGTTTGACCTTGTAATGATCCTGTTGTTGATGATCCGTATACGATGGTTTTGTATGGGGTGTCACATTTGGTATTAGAGCATTGGTTGTAGGGAATTATGTTGCATTAGTGAGTCAAGACCCGACCGAGTAGGATTCACTAATAGGACTAATCTACAACTTGCTAGTTTACTTGTTTCTGCGGAACTTGCTGCATGCTGCTGCTTACTTTTACTGCTATATGCCGTATACTGTTACTTGTTTTCGCTACTACATGCTATTATCTGCTTTCGATTGCATGATACTTGTCATTATTGCCATGCTACTTACTGCTATAGATGATCTAGACTATCGTAGTTAGTTTGCCTAATACGTGCTTGCTTTATGACTTACTGACATGGAAAAAGTTATTTTTCCTTGTTCAGATGTCGGATGTCCCGCCCGTTATCATTTTGGAGAGCGACTCAGACTCATCTGCCACATTGCCTACCATTATTTCCGATTCACAGATCCCGTCCTCTCTACCCTCCAGCGACTCTGGCACTTCGTTCTCTGGAGCCAGTAGCCATGCACCCGACCCAGTGATCATCTCAGATGGACATGAGGATCCACCGGAGATTCCAGCTCCACTCATCTCAGGACCCTCGGAGCCACAGCACCATTCCGGTGGTGCTGTGATTCCTGGGGAATATGGGGACGTTCCGTTCCATAATGAGCATAATCATTGGGCTAGACGCCTACCTGATGGACGTGTTGTGCTGATTCACCCGGCCGATACCGACTGATGACTACCGGCCGAGCACATCCACCTTCCGATGATTCTGACGACTTGTCATCTGACGATTCCACCGACGAGGATTCCGATGATGATTCCGACTCGGACCCTGAGGAGGCACCCGTGCAGCCACCCTCTAGCCGAAGAAGCGGTATCGTTTCGACGGTACTGTTATTCCAGGGGTTAACGGAGGTAGGTATTAACGCACATGGACTGAAGGTTAGAGTTACCGCCCGTAAGCGGCTTGTGTCGTATCCTGCTGATCCATTCATACGTAAGGCTCCCCGTTACGCAGCATCTTCTTCTGGTGCTGGACCGTCTGCACCACTAGCTCCACCAGCATCACCTGCACCATTAGCACCGCCTGCTCCACCAGCCTCTCCCTCTGTCGAGGAACTGACGAGGGAGGTGGATACCCTCCGTGCTCGGGTAACTGAGCTCGAGGACCAAGTGTCCCACATGATGGACATCCTTTACCCACCGTCACCATAGGGCTTTTGTATTAGGTTTCTTTATGTAATCCCGTTTGTAGTTTCATGTTTCACTCATGTATTGTACGAATCTTATGCGAATGTATGAAACTTTTTATTAAAGAATGGAACTTAGTGTTGTTTAATCTTTGTACGGTGTTCTATTTACGTTACTGTATGATGATTTTGTGGTATATGTATCTAGTTGCATTACTTAATTAGCATGTGATGTGTTGATTCCATGTTGGTTACCATATACCGTATTATTATTTATTGAATACTGGATTTTGACTTGAGTCAAAATTTTTGTTTAGAACATCAATGGCCAATGGAAGATCAACGCCCACAGCAGCACAGATCGAAGAAATGATCACTGAACGAGTAGCCGCAGCTTTAGCGGAAATGAACCCCCAAGCCCCACCAGTTAACCAGCATATTCGTAATGGGTGTACTTATAAGGAATTCCAAAGCTGCAAGCCCCACAACTTTAGTGGTACTGAGGGACCAGTTGGTCTCACTAGGTGGTTTGAGAAATTAGAATCTGTGTTCCGTTTAAGCAACTGCTCAGAGATGAACAAAACAAAGTATGCCTCATGTACGCTGTCGGACGGCGCACTAACCTGGTGGAACACACTTGCTCAAGCCAAGGGTATTGATGAGGCATATGCTACCCCGTGGGAGGAATTTAAGGGGGCCATGATTGAAGAGTATTGCCCCATGACAGAGATACAGAAGATGGAAACTGAGTTTTGGGGACTGAAAGTGGTAGGAAACGATCTTGATAGTTATAACCGAAGGTATCTGGAATTAGCTCTGATGTGTCTCACGATGGTTACCACGGAGTTTAAGCGAATGGAAAGGTACTTGTGGGGACTTCCTAAGACCATTAAGGGAAATGTCACCTCTTCAAAACCAGCTGATGTCCCGGAAGCAATGCGCATGGTGCACACCTTAATGAACCAAATTATCAGCGATGAACCAAAATAGGCTAAATCCGAATTGAGTAGTAGTGAGAAGCGTAAGTGGGACAACAACAAGGGGAGAGTCTTTGAACAAAACCCCGCTAAGAGGCACAACGATGGGAGGAACCCCAACCCAAACCCTAGCTCGAACTCTAACTACAAGGGTAGTCTACCGCAATGCAAGAGATGCTACAAGCATCACACTGGGTACTGTAACCTGGTCTGCAAAAAATGTAAAAGGACTGGGCATATTGGCAAAGACTGCAAGATCACCACCCTGAATGTGAAGACAAACCCTACTGGACCGAGAAAGTGTTATGAGTATGGACAACCGGGCCACTTCAAAAATGAGTGTCCCAACAAGCGAAAGGACGGCGGACCACCGCGTGGCAGAGCTTTCAACGTAAACGTAAGGGATGCCCGTGAGAACCCCGACTTGGTCACATGTATATTCACTATCAACAATCTATTAGCTTCTGTTCTATTTGATACTGGTGCCGATAGAAGTTATGTATGTAGACACTTTTGCTCTAAGATAAATTGGTCGTTAGTTCCTTTAAAGGAGATTATGCTTGTAGAGGTAGCCAATGGAAAACTTGAGAAAGTTGACCAAGTTAGCCGAGGAGCTATTATCAATATAGCTGGTGTGGATTTCGAGATTGACTTGATACCCATTAAGTTGGAAAGCTTTGATGTTATTGTCGGTATGGACTGGTTGACCAAGATAAGGGCCGACATTATCTATAGAGGTAAAGCTCATCGTATACCACACAGAGACGGTGAGCCACTGATTATTTACGGAGAGAGATGTAGCTCGAAACTGAATCTCATTAGTTGCATGAAAGCGCAAAAGATCATGAAGAAAGGACGTCTTGCTGTTCAGCACATGTGAAAACGTTAGAAACCGAGGTGAAGAGCGTGGATGACGTACGAATTGTGAACGAATTTTCCGACGTCTTTCCGGAAGAATTTCCTGGATTACCGCCATCGAGATTTAGTGCCAGGGGCTGCACCTGTAGCTCGCGCACCTTATCGACTCGCACCTTCCGAAATGCAAGAGTTGCAGAGTCAACTACAAGAACTGCTAGACCATGGATTTATCCAACCGAGTTTCTCGCCTTGGGGCGCACCTGTTTTATTTGTAAAGAAGAAGGATGGATCCTTCTGCATGTGTATCGACTACCATGAACTCAACAAATTGACGATCAAGAATCGGTATCCTCTTCCCCGAATTGATGATCTTTTTGATCAACTACAAGGATCGAGCGTTTACTCTAAGATCGATTTGCGATCCGGTTATCACTAGTTGAGGGTGAAAGAGAGCGATGTGATGAAGACTGCATTCAGAACTCGTTATGGTCATTATGAGTTTCTCGTGATGCCATTCGATTTAACCAACGCAACTGCCGTGTTTATGGATCTCATGAATCGTGTCTGCAAGCCATACCTGGATAAGTTTGTTATCATCTTCATAGATGATATTCTCATCTACTCCAAAAGCGAAGAAGAACATGAACAACCTCTTCGTCTAGTGTTGGAACTCTTGAGACAAGAGCAATTTATGCAAAATTCTCCAAGTGTGAGTTTTGGTTGAAGGAAGTCCAATTTCTGGGTCACGTTGTGAGTGATCAAGGTATCAAAGTTGATCCCGCAAAGATTGAAGCTATTAGAAAGTGGGAAACACCCACTACTCCAACTCATATCCGCCAATTTTTAGGCCTCGCCGGTTACTACCGAAGATTTATTGAAGGTTTCTCTCTGATTGCGTGTCCTTTGACCGCGCTGACTCACAAAGGGAAGAAGTTCATTTGGGAACCCGAACAGAAATCAGCATTTCAAACCTTGAAAAAGAAGTTAACCACCGCACCTATCTTATCACTTCCTGAAGGCAGTGACGATTTCGTCGTTTATTGCGATGCTTCGAAAAGTGGGTTTGGTTGTGTACTGATGCAACGAACAAAGGTTATCGCTTACGCCTCTCGTCAGCTGAAGATTCGCGAGCAAAATTATGCAACGCACGATCTCGAGCTTGGAGCCGTTGTCTTTGCATTAAAGCTGTGGAGACACTACCTTTATGGAACAAAGAGTACTATTTTCACCGATCATAAAAGCCTCCAACACATCTTTGATCAGAAACAACTAAATATGAGACAGTGTCGATGGATCGAGATGCTGAACGACTATGATTGTGAACTTCGTTATCACCCTGGCAAGGCCAATGTTGTAGCTGACGCTTTGAACCGAAAGGAGAGGATGGCACCTCTTCGTGTTCGGGCACTGAACATCACCATTCATTCGAACCTCAACAGCCAGATCCGAGCAGCCCAAGATGAGGCTCTCAAGGAGGAGAATATATCTCATGAATACTTGAACATTTTTGTTTCTCGATTCGAAGTTAAGGAGACTGGACTCCGATGCTATGTTGGGAGAATTTGGGTACCCCGTTACGGAGATCTACGGAGCCTCATACTTGATGAAGCCCACAAGTCGAGATATTCGATTCATCTAGGAGCCGGTAAAATGTACCACAATCTCATGGAACAGTATTGGTGGCCTAATCTTAAGAAGGACGTTGCAACTTATGTTGGGAAGTGTTTGACTTGCTCGAAGGTTAAGGCCGAGCATCAGAGGCCTTCTGGGTTACTTCAACAACCGGAAATCCCGCAATGGAAGTGGGAAAGGATAACAATGGATTTCATTACGAAGCTACCAAAGACGGTGAGCGGATACGATACCATCTGGGTTATCGTTGACCGTCTTACCAAATCTGCACACTTTTTAGCCATGAAGGAAACTGATACGATGGAGAGACTCTCTCAACTATACATAAAGGAGGTTGTATCTCGTCATGGTGTGCCTTTATCGATCATCTCAGATCGCGATCCCCGTTTTGCTTCCAGATCTTGGCGTTCTTTGAAAGAAGCCTTGGGGACTCGTCTCGACATGAGTACTGCGTATCACCCACAGACCGACGGACAAAGCGAACGCACGATTCAGACTTTGGAGGACATGTTGCGTGCATGTGTCATTGATTTTGGAAAGGCTTGGGAAAGGCATTTTCCGCTAGCCGAATTCTCTTACAACAACAGTTATCATTCAAGTATTAATGCCGCACCCTTCGAAGCGTTGTATGGCCGCAAATGCCGATCTCCTATTTGTTGGGCCGAAGTAGGCGAAACACAAATCACCGGACCCGAGATAGTCCATGAAACAACTGAGAAGATTGTCCAAATTCAAGCGAGACTCAAGACGGCCCGTGATCGCCAAAAGAGTTATGACGACCTTAAACGTAAAGACTTCGAATTCAACGTGGGTGACCGTGTAATGTTGAAAGTCGCACCTTGGAAAGGTGTAATCCATTTTGGAAAACGTGGGAAGCTCAATTCGCGATACATTGGTCCTTTTGAAATCTTGGAGCGCGTTAGACCCGTTGCTTACTGTTTGGATCTTCCAACTCAATTGAGCTCCGTTCATCCTACCTTTCACATATCCAATTTGAAGAAGTGTCTTGCTGTACCAGAACATGTCATACCATTGGAGGAACTTACAATTGATGACAAGCTCCACTTCGCGGAAGAACCTATCGAAATTATGGACCGTGAGGTCAAAACTTTGAAACACAACAAGATTCCGATCATCCGAGTGCAATGGAATGCCAAACGAGGACCTGAGTTTACCTGAGAACGAGAGGATCAAATAATGCAGAAGTATCCTCACCTTTTCCCAACTCCCCCATCTACCTCAGCTTAAAATTTCAGGACGAAATTTTCTTTAACAGGTGGGTAATGTAACTACCCTGAATTTTCCAACGTTTAATTATTAATAATTTATTATTAATGCTTGTGTTTTAACAAACGTGTTCTTATACGTGTTACTAGTTACCGTATTTAACTTTTCATGGCCCGACTTGTCTTTGTGACACACGTACTTTACACGAATAATATTTTAAATATTATTTACGTTCATGATTAATTATTATTAATCATTTTTAATTAACTAGTGTAAATAGTTAATTACTTGGGCTTATTTATTTAATTTGTTACTTACTTGGACTTGGGCTTTTATTTATGTACATGGACTTGGAAGCCCACCCTACTTTCTTAATGGACTAGTTAGCCCAACATTATGCTAATGACTTATTAAGGTTTAAACTTAGATTAATTAAGTTAATGATGAAGAGACTTGTCACAAGCATGCTTGCACCAAGCTCTCATGCAACTTAACTTTAATCCATTTCTAGCTTTCACCACCTCCTAACACAAGAAAGTGAGCCATTGACCTTCCTCTTTGAGCCCATGGCCGACGGTTTTGGGAGCTTGGGAGGGGAGTTCCATGTTCAAACTTTGTTACTTATTTACTTGTATCTTATTTCATTTTTCACACAAACTTACACTTCACTTTCTCTCTCACTTTTCTCTCTAACTTGTAAGTAACAAAACTCTTTTTTCTCTCTCTTCTTTTCTTCTTTGAAAACCACCACCATCATCATCAAATTACTTGTTCTTGTTTGTTGTTTACTTACTTGTTGTTTGTTGTTGTTTACTTACTAGTTGTCAAGAATCAAACTTTCTAGTTTATTCTTCATATTATCTTGTTTATACAAGAACATACAAGAACCAAGAAGGATCAAGTTTGTAGTTTGATTCCTCCATAAAACTTGTTAAAAAGAAAAGTTCATGAGCTTTATAATCATACTTATGTTCATGTTTGTAAACTTAAGGTTTACTTTCTTAAAGATCCAAGTCTTGGCTTAAATATTCCTAAGTATGAACAACCATGAACTTATTACTTGTAAATCTAGTTTATCTCTTCATTTTATGTACTTTAAAGTTGTGATGTTGTTAAATTTGGTCAAGTATTACTAGTTCAGCTTGATCTCATATTTCTTGAAACTAAAGTTAACTTTATAAGTTCAAGAACATGGAAGTATAACTTTCTAGTTATAACTTCAAACACTTATGTTGGATCTAAGTTTATATAGCTTATGGTCTTCTAATTTTGTTGTAAATAAAATCTTATAAGCTTACATACATTTTACAAGTTGAAAATCTAAGTTTCATAACTTATGGTTTCATTAATATGAAGATCCAAGTTCTATAACTTAGGATCTAACTTAAGAACACTAGATCTAGACTTTCTAGTCTAGGATCTTTAAGATCTAGCTAAGATCTAAGTTCTACAACTTATGATCTTGATTATTTAGTTTACTTTCAAGTTTGTAGCTTAATATTACTATTTGAACTCTTGTATGTGTTGGATCTAAGATCTTGATGTAACTTTGGTTCATCAACCTTCATACAACTCTTAAGTGAGTTGTGCTACATATCTTAGACTTACACTAGTGTTATGATGGTCAAAACTTGGTAAAGATGATGCAAACCCATCAACGAGTTGTACACTTGAAGCTATACGCATCAAGGATGAGAACCGTAATGAGCATCAAGCACCAAGAACCCACTGGAACACCTTTCTTACTGTTTTCTAGGTCTGATCAGACCACCTGGGATACTGGAAAGTTGATTTTCAGTTATTTCAATTCGAGTAGATGATTTTCTGTTTAGACCTCGTCTTAATCCGAGCTACGGTTTAGGATCTATGGCCTCCCGAAAGTCACTACACCCTATTAATGTTGTGCTGAAATTTCTGACCTACTCGCACTTAAACCATCGCCACGGTCAAACGAAGACGAGTTTGGTTCTGGAAATTCATAAGCCTCTAGGGGACTCATATTCGGAGCCATGGCCACTGGTCTCACCTCATTTTAGTTTGTATAGAGGTCGTGGCGACTGAACGAAGTCAGCCTTTATTTCAAACTCTATTCTTGAATAAAACTTACTTTACACTTTTTGTTTGATGATGAATGATGATGATACTTAAGAAATAATTTACATACTTTTAAACCTTTGGGAACGATTTACTGACTTAGTAACTTTTGACTTAGGTTGAGGACCTTCCGGACCAAACTACTTGCTTACTATTCCCGCGTATTGACTTTTACTACTTTCCACTGTGAGTTATAGCATCCCTTTTTACTTTAACTATTTTAGGAACTGAGAATACATGCGCATTTACGTTTTACATACTAGGCACGAGTACTTAAACTTTATATATGTGTGGGTTATACAACGGCATAAACTTTCCCCTCAGCTCGGTAACGTTTAGTCATTGGTCTTTGAACCGGTGAACGCGAATCTTAGATATGGATCCATAGGGTTTGACATCCCCACTCTAGCGCTAGCATTTAATGGGTGTTTAATACTTCGTAAACTTACGCACTCGCCAAGTGTACTTTTAGGGGGTGTTATTTACATTAAGTTAGTTACCAAGTGCCCACGGTTATATGTAACAACCCAAACCATACCGCGTATAAAACCCCGTTAAATTTCATGACAAAAAAAAAATTTTGCTGTTGGCTGAGTTGCGCGGCGCGCCAACAGGTTGCGCGGCGTGCAGAACCTGTCTGGCAGCCCGCTGTCCGGTTTTCCTTGAAATGTGAAAATGTTTGACCCGTTCCCGACGCTTTTAGCCAAAACGCTTTTAACCATGAATTCATACATATAAAACTAACACGTTTAATTAATAAAATTAAGTTTACGAAGCGGGTCCCACATCGACCCATTTTACCACCTTAAGTACCAAAATACAATTTTCGACTTTAAGACTTTAATACAACACAAAGCCGAGCATGGAGATCGGGGATACGCTACCCAATCCTAAACGATCCAAAAGCAAGTCTCTAAAGCAAGCTATGAAAGTCTTCTAGTCCTCGCACTTACCCGAGCCACCGTCCGCATGAAATCTATAAAAATAGTCAACAACGAGAGGGTAAGCTAGTGCTTAGTGAATGATAATATACTACATACATATATATGTATAAAATGAATACGCCACACAAAACAAATACCGCATACCGAAGCATCCAAGTATAAAGCGTCTACACTAAGCATACCGTACGATCTAAGCAACGAGCTAAAGATACAACATAAAAGATAGTCCACCAACGACAAAGTAAACATCGCCAAATAGCTACACCCGGAGGGTTAGCTACAACACAACAACACATTAATATATATATAACAATATAAACGAACAAGGTTAACCCCTTAACCTCAAACACACGAACATTGGCCGAACAACCCGAGCCTTGTGAATTCGCACAACCCGAAATTCACTTCTCAACCATAAGATGACCGAACAACCCGAGTCATCATGAATCCGCACTACCCGAGATTCATTACCTCCAATAAGGTGACCGAACAACCCGAGTCACCATGAATCCGCACTACCCGAGATTCATTTCACAATACTAAAACCCACGGTCACGGGATTATAAAATCCACCACACAACCATATCAACCCTTCGCTATTAGGGTTATAACAACCAAATCACAACCAAGTGTGATAACGTGCACACAAACGTGTACTTCGCCAAAGATGGTCAACCAAGACGCACAAACGTGCCAATTGGACTCATACACAAGTCCTTCAAATCCACCTATATGTGAAGTGAGCTCTATAACCGAGAATCACTTCACCCGACCCGCACCCATCCTACACATACATATGCATATAGGATATTATCACTCACCTTGAAGTCTTGATGAAAGCTTCCAAATAATCTGCAACTCGCCAATGGAAAATACCTATTCCATTATCATAATTACAACAATACACTTAGAATGGATTCACAAATCAACCCAAATTGACACTTAGTGCAAATTTGACCCAAATGCACTTCCAAGTACAAAACGCGCCCAAAATTAACCAATAATCACTAACACAAGTGAGAATGGTCATAATATGCCAATTAAACCCGAACTCAAGTGTTAAACACGTGTCATACCCATTTTGACACTTAAACCCTAATTTTGACCCATAAAGGCCAAAATCTCATCCTTTACAAGTTTTGACACCAAAACACATTTAACTCGGTTCTATACTTCAACTTAATCCATTTTAAGTTTATAAACCTCATTAAATCGCCAATCGGGTCATAGTCACCACCAAACCCTAATTTGACCCAAAGTCAAAGTTAGTCAACCAAACAACCTCCAATGGGTTCCAATACTTCCATAATCGCTAACTAAAGTGATTAAACTAAATTTCAAGTTCTAAACATGGCCAATTGTTCACCAACCCAAAATCCACCAACAATTAACAATAAACCCGATTACTAGCATCACTAAACCCATTTCATCACCTAAAAGGGTATTACAACAAATTAACTCAAAACCCTAACTTGAATATCAAATTAAATAAATGAAATTCGGAGTTTGAGCTTACCAATACTATCACCGCGTAGCCGAGAACGAAAGGAACAACTTTAAAACCCGAGACTTTGATCGATTCGAGCTTCTTCTTCCCCAAAACCTCAAATCTCTCTCTAGACCTCTCTCTCTCTCTAAGAATGGATGAGGATGATGAATGGATGTGAAATGATCCAAAGTTGGATCTAAACCAACTGATAATGCCCACAAATCCGGCCCCATGTGAAATTACCCAAATACCCTTCATTTAAAATAAATAAAACAAGATAGGTTCTGTCAGCGCGTTTGCGCGGCGCGCGGCCGCTTTGCGCGGCGCGCAGATTGACAGATTCAGCTCTTTTCCAATTTTAATATATATAAATATTCAACGAAGCCCGATCTCATATGCCTTTAATAAACAAGTATACAAAATAAATATTCGGGTCTTACATTATACATATACTTTTCATACTGTTTTGAAACACTGAAATCTCGTGGCCTACCTTACATTACTGTTATACTTAAACTATAGCTCACCAAACTTTATGTTGACGTTTTTAAGCATGTTTTTCTCAGGTGCTTAAGGTTTGATTGCTTCCGCTGTAGTTGTCATGCTTTGTAGACTCCCGTTGTGCTTGTGTTAGAGATGTCTTCGCATGAAACGTTTATCTTGCATTTACAAACTTTATTACTTTTGAAACAATGAATTTGTAACGACCTATGGGTCACGTACTATTATTATCGCCTTCTATTCGTAGAGGCACCTTATCGTATGTTAAATATTTGGCGTTGGTTATGACATCTGAAATGTCCCGTTCTTATTGATTAAAAACGTTCCATATTAATTGATTTCGTTGCGAGGTTTTGACCTCTATATGAGACGTTTTTCAAAGACTGCATTCATTTTTAAAACAAACCATAACCTTTATTTCATAAATAAAGGTTTAAAAAGCTTTACGTAGATTATCAAATAATGATAATCTAAAATATCCTGTTTACACACGACCATTACATAATGGTTTACAATGCAAATATGTTACATCGAAATCAGTTTCTTGAATGCAGTTTTTACACAATATCATACAAACATGGACTCCAAATCTTGTCCTTATTTTAGTATGCAATAGCGGAAGCTCTTAATATTCACCTGAGAATAAACATGCTTTAAACGTCAACAAAAATGTTGGTGAGTTATAGGTTTAACCTATATATATCAAATCGTAACAATAGACCACAAGATTTCATATTCAATACACATCCCATACATAGAGATAAAAAATCATTCATATGGTGAACATCTGGTAACCGACATTAACAAGATGCATATATAAGAATATCCCCATCATTCCGGGATCCTCCATCGGACATGATATAAATTTCGAAGTACTAAAGCATCCGGTACTTTGGATGGGGCTTGTTGGGCCCGATAGATCTATCTTTAGGATTCGCGTCAATTAGGGTGTCCGTTCCCTAATTCTTAGATTACCAGACTTAATAAAAAGGGGCATATTCGATTTCGATAATTCAACCATAGAATGTAGTTTCACTTACTTGTGTCTATTTTGTAAATCATTTATAAAACCTGCATGTATTCTCATCCCAAAAATATTAGATTTTAAAAGTGGGACTATAACTCACTTTCATAGATTTTTACTTCATCGAGAAGTAAGACTTGGCCACTGTTGATTCACGAACCTATAACAATATATACATGTATATTAAAGTATGTTCAAAATATATTTACAACACTTTTAATATATTTTGATGTTTTAAGTTTATTAAGTCAGCTGTCCTCGTTAGTAACCTACAACTAGTTGTCCACAGTTAGATGTACAGAAATAAATCGATAAATATTATCTTGAATCAATCCACGACCCAGTGTATACGTATATCAGTATTGATCACAACTCAAACTATATATATTTTGGAATCAACCTCAACCCTGTATAGCTAACTCCAACATTCACATATAGAGTGTCTATGGTTGTTCCGAAATATATATAGATGTGTCGACATGATAGGTCGAAACATTGTATACGTGTCTATGGTATCTCAAGATTACATAATATACAATACCAGTTGATTAAGTTATGGTTGGAATAGATTTGTTACCAATTTTCACGTAGCTAAAATGAGAAAAATTATCCAATCTTGTTTTACCCATAACTTCTTCATTTTAAATCCGTTTTGAGTGAATCAAATTGCTATGGTTTCATATTGAACTCTATTTTATGAATCTAAACAGAAAAAGTATAGGTTTATAGTCGAAAAAAATAAGTTACAAGTCGTTTTTGTAAAGGTAGTCATTTCAGTCGAAAGAACGACGTCTAGATGACCATTTTAGAAAACATACTTCCACTTTGAGTTTAACCATAATTTTTGGATATAGTTTCATGTTCATAATAAAAATCATTTTCTCAGAATAACAACTTTTAAATCAAATTTTATCATAGTTTTTAATTAACTAACCCAAAACAGCCCGCGGTGTTACTACGACGGCGTACATCCGGTTTTACGGTGTTTTTCGTGTTTCCAGGTTTTAAATCATTAAGTTAGCATATCATATAGATATAGAACATGTGTTTAGTTAATTTTAAAAGTCAAGTTAGAAGGATTAACTTTTGTTTGCGAACAAGTTTAGAATTAACTAAACTATGTTCTAGTGATTACGAGTTTAAAACTTCGAATAAGATAGTTTTATATATATGAATCGAATGATGTTATGAACATCATTACTACCTCAAGTTTAGTAGGTAAACCTACTGGAAGTGACAAGAAATGATCTAGCTTCAAAGGATCTTGGATGGCTTGAAAGTTCTTGAAGTAGGATCATGACACAAAAACAAGTTCAAGTAAGATTTTTACTCGAATTAAGATAGTTTATAGTTATAGAAATTGAATCAAAGTTTGAATATGAATATTACCTTGAATAAGAAAGATAACCTACTGTATATAACAAAGGTTTCTTGATCTTAGATGATTACTTGGAATGGATTAGAAAGCTTGGAAGTAAATTAGTAAACTTGAAGGGATTTTTGAAGTGTTCTTGAAGTGTTCTTCCTATG
The DNA here is from genome assembly GCF_046630445.1 of Rutidosis leptorrhynchoides. Classification (NCBI taxonomy): domain Eukaryota; kingdom Viridiplantae; phylum Streptophyta; class Magnoliopsida; order Asterales; family Asteraceae; genus Rutidosis; species Rutidosis leptorrhynchoides. The sequence continues at coordinate 200,400,527 of NC_092338.1, forward strand.
ATGATTATAGCTTGATTCTTGAAGTGATTTTTGATGAAGATGATGATTAACTACTGGAAAAATACGTTCATAATAGTGTGTGTGTGTGTGTGTGTTGAGAGAGAATTAGAAAGAGAATTGGAAGTGAAATGGAGTGAATGATGAGTGGTAATTGGTGAGTGGTGAGTGGGGTTAAAAGGAGTTCTAGTTAGTTGACTAGCTCATGGTAGAAGTTAAAATTGATTAGTCATACATGACATAATCAAGAGTGAAATCCCATGCTAGTTCCTATTGGTATATACCCATAGTAAGTACGTTTTGAAGCTGTGTATAATACGGGTAAGAATACGACTAGAATTCTTGATGAAAGAAAAGAATGGGAAAGTAACTGTAACCATTTTCGTTAAGTATGAGTGTTTTGATATATGTCTTGAAGTCTTCCAAAAGTATTTTAATACATCTAAATACACTACATGTATATACATTTTAACTGAGTCGTTAAGTCATCGTTAGTCGTTACATGTAAGTGTTGTTTTGAAACCTTTAAGTTAACGATCTCAATTAATGTTGTTAACCCATTGTTTATTATATCTAATGAGATGTTAAATTATTATATTATCATGATATTATGATATATTAATATATCTTAATATGATATATATACATTTAAATGTCGTTACAACGATAATCGTTACATATATGTCTCGTTTCGAAATCCTTAAGTTAGTAGTCTTGTTTATATGTATATAACTCATTGTTAATATACTTATGGAAATACTTACTTATCATAATCTCATGTTAACCATATGTATATCCATATATATATATCGTCATGTCGTTTTTACAAGTTTTAACGTTCGTGAATCACCGGTCAACTTGGGTGGTCAATTGTCTATATGAAACATATTTCAATTAATCAAGTCTTAACAAGTTTGATTGCTTAACATGTTGGAAACATTTAATCATGTAAATATCAATCTCAATTAATATATATAAACATGGAAAAGTTCGGGTCACTACAACATCACCTTTTCTTATGAATGCAAACTTATTTTAAAACAACATATAGTGTTTGACGTTGTAATGATCCTGTTGTTGATGATCCGTACACGATGGTTTTGTACGGGGCGTCACATTTATGAACCTGCGAATAAACATGCTAAAAAGTCAACATGAATGTTAGTGAGTTATAGGTTTATCACCAACGACAAATAAAATAGACTACAAGATTTCGTGTTTAGAAACATTTGATAAAAGAATTCTACTACCTGTTGAGCGCCCGGTAACTAAGCTTAACAAAATATAAATGAATACCCTTTTAAATAATTTTACACCGAATCAAGTGTATTAAACCTCGAAGTACTAAACACCGTTTACTTCTAGCGCGACTAGCCCAAGTGAAGTTGTCAAACTCTATAGATCTACATTTAGGATTTGCGCACAGTAGTTCCAAATAACTAGCAGTTAACAGTTTGTTGCTAAGGGAATATTTTTTATTCAAACTCAACGTAGAATTAAATAAGTATTTGTGTCTATATCGTAAAAATAAAAATACATGAAAACCCTATAATACCAACGCTATGGTTTACATGCATAAAAAGTTAGTTAACATACTAGAATGCATAGGAAGAAAGCAGGAGAATAGCGTTAAAAGGCAAAATTAACAGTTGCGCGTCTAGCATTCTCAGTTCAGGAAACTATGATAAATAATACTCAGGCCACTCAACGTTTTGCGTAAGCCCCGCATGCCGCTTGAAATGCATAAGCCCTAAATATCTAACAGCACGTGAGGAGCACCAATGCCACGTCAACATAAAGTACAATGTCGGTTACGTACTTTTCGCATAGGGAGACCCCTAATGAAGTGACACGTGTGTCTCCGAACAATCTGGAGGCCCAAGACATCTATAAATAGGACCCTTGGGTCATCACATTCGACACTTCGGAACTTGTGGCAGAGAACATACTTTCTCTTGCACACAATACTTTCTTACTCTAGAACTAAGCCGCAGATCGCTAGCCGAACCAGGTCTAATCTGGTTTCATAAAGATTGATTAAGCCACCCCACAGTATCATGACCGTGATCCGGATCTGCAGGGATCCCTCCCGAAGGTAACATCAATCGGCAAAACATCTCGTCTCTCCTTAGACCTGATACTTGTGGCCGCTAACCGAAAATACGTATCAACTCCCTAATCGTTAGCGAGGAGAGCGTTTATGCTTGCGAGTACTATAAACCCTTTCTATTCAATTTCTTACATTATAAATATATTCATTTGGAAAACCCACATTTACTACTGTTGAATGTAGCGACCCGACCAAATCATGTTTGACGGCGCCGTCTACTTAGGTCCCGTTACGTGGTCATAAGTCTTTAAGACAAAGTTTGACCAAAATATGTCGCCTTCATTTCAAAATAAAGATTTGTTCCCAAAGTTTACAAGAATTGTTCAACCAATAGTTAAGTTACAACGTTATAATACGAATGAAATCTAGGCGACACGGTTTAAAGTAAAGTCAAAAGACGCTCCATGAAATGCACATATACTCGACATCCAATGCAAGTATCAAATAATGAGCGGAAGCATGTATCATGTATCGTTCAAGGACCTGAGAAAAACATAGAAATCTGTCAACGAAAACGTTGGTGAAATCATAGGTTTAAGTAAGTAAGTACAAGTGAACCACAAGATTTGCATCAATGAAATAATAGTAATACATTCCAAAAGTTTGTTTCACGAGCACCCAATTATCAATGCTTAACATTTCCTTCCATTGAACCCCATCACTTAGTGCTAGAACATACACTGTTTCTCGAAAATATATTTCATTCGTAAACGGTAGCGAACCGTTTGAATGAGGGTTTGTCAAACCCATATGGATCCATACAACATAAGTTCTCGCTTACACCCGGCAAGTGTAACTAATGATAATCGAATTGAGGATTTTGTTCTAAACTCGTATGTAGAATGTTTGTTTTTCCTGTACTTGTGTTCACTTAGTAAGGAAATGTTTATGTTTTCTCATCCCAAATGTAAGTTCAAAAAGAGTAAAAGTGGGACTATGATCTCACCTTGAGTGCACGAGTAGTAAAGTACTTCAACAAGTAAACGTGTGCAAAGAACAATGCTAGTCTTGACCTAAACAATAGGTTGTATCAATAACGGTAAACACGATAGGTCAAAGATGTTCAATTAGTCCTATGGCTCGTTACGACTCGATTATTTAGCATGTGAAATCAAATTGCCAAGTTTCATGCAAGATACAAGTATATAAATAAGTTAGGAAGGTTGCATAATTATTTGGTTAAGTTTGACAAAAAGTCAAACTTTGGTCGGTCAAAGTCAACGAAAGTCAACACGTTCGGGTCGGGTTCCGAACTATTTTTCTAATCTTAGAAATCATATATGAGCATGTTGGCCAAGTTACATGTTAATCGGAGGTGCGTAGCATGCCAAACATTATTCAAAAATTGACCAAGTTGGACAGAATTCTGGCCAGGCCATTTGGCGCGCCGCGCGGGGTAGGGGCGCGCCGCGCCACCCTGCTGCTTCAGCTATTTTTCTGCTTTTTAAATGTGCACGAACCAAAACCAATTCTAACACAATTCTTGACCCGCAAACGCTTATAACGCCTATCATACATCGTTGGAAAGGTATTTTGACAAGGAATGCAACTAAACACATATCATCAATCAAGCTTGCACTTATGACAACCAAAACCGAATTTAATGTTCCATAATCAATGCATTCAAGTCAATATTGCAATTTAACGATTTGGCAACCAAATTACATGTACAATATGCCGTTTCGAAGGTAATTAAGCATACAACACAACCTAACACTTACAATTAACATCTCATGTCATTTAATGCATCAAGAATCCATTCCTAGTTCGTGAAACCCTAACCAAAAGTCACCAAATTTCATAATCAAGTTTAAGGGGTTTCTTGATCAATCTTTACATCATAATGGAGCTAGTAACACTAAGAACAAGATTAAAACATGAAGTCTTAGCATCTAACAACATATGAACACTTAAAACTCAAGATTAAGCATGTTAACTTTCCATATGAACTAGTTACACCAAAATGGCAAGAACAAGCATACAAATCACATAAACAAACTAGACTTGAGCCATAGACACTAATTAATAACCTTTTAACTCAAAAATCTCAAGAACACATAAAATTAGTGATTTTAGAAAGTTACCCAAATGTAATGAGGTTGGTATGGAATCGAAGAGGAGATCACGAGGAGTTCAAATACGTAATTTGTTTGGCAAGATAATCACTAGCTCGATTTAAGATGATGATTCTTTGATGGAGCAAATTTAAGGAAAATGTGAAAGTAGGAGAAATAAAGGAAAATGAAATGAAAATGTGAATGAGTGGATAGAAAGGGTGTTGACCACCACTTTGACCTAGTGGTTTCTTTGACACTTTGACAAGTTTAGTCCCTCATGTTTTAATCGGGTGCGTTAAATTACCTAAACAAGATAATTTGAAACGCGTATCAACGAGACGTGTTATAAACATATAACGGAACATAAATAGTTAAACGGAAAAGTAAATGGAAAAAGGCGGGATGTTACATTACCTACACCTTAAAAGAAATTTCGTCCCGAAATTTAAGTAGGCGTAGTAGTCGTTGTTTCTTCCTCGAGATCTTGCGTTTCCGAATTCACGAATAGATGAGGATACTTCCTTTGCATTTGATCTTGTCTTTCCCAAGTAAACTCGGGTCCTCTTTTGGCATTCCAACGAACCTTGACAATCGGGATTCGGCTTTGTTTCAATGTCTTGACGGAGGTGTCCACAATTTCAACCGGTTCCTCCACGAAATGAAGTTTGTCATCAATGGTAAGCTCCTCGAGAGGAATGACGATATCGGGTTCGGCAAGACACTTTTTCAAGTTGGATACATGGAAAGTAGGATGAACGGAGTTCAATTGAGGCGGAAGATCTAAACGATAAGCAACGGTTCCAATACGCTCCAAGATTTCGAAAGGACCAATATACCGCGGATTTAGCTTCCCGCGTTTCCCAAAACGGATTACACCCTTCCAAGGTGCGACTTTTAACATTACTCGGTCACCGACTTGAAATTCAAGATCGTTGCGTCGTTTATCGGTATAGCTCTTTTGACGACTTCGGGCCGTCCTAAGCCTATCTCGGATTTGAACGATTTTCTCGGTGGTTTCGTGAATGAGTTCGGGTCCGGTGATTTGCACGTCGCCTACCTCGGCCCAACAAAGAGGTGAACGACATTTGCGGCCATATAGCGCTTCAAAAGGTGCGGCTTTAATACTCGCGTGATAACTATTGTTGTAAGAGAACTCGGCGAGAGGTAAGTGCTTGTCCCAAGCTTTTCCGAAATCAACCACGCAAGCTCGTAACATGTCCTCTAAGGTTTGAATTGTACGTTCGCTTTGTCCATCGGTTTGAGGATGATATGCGGTGCTCATGTCTAAACGCGTTCCCAACGCTTCTTGCAATGTACGCCAAAATCTAGAAACGAAACGGCCATCTCGGTCGGAGATAATCGATAAAGGTACACCGTGTCGGGCTACGATCTCCTTAATGTAAAGTTGTGCAAGTTTCTCCATTTTGTCCGTTTCTTTCATGGCAAGGAAGTGTGCGGATTTGGTGAGACGGTCAACAATAACCCAAATGGTATCATAACCGCCCGTCGTTTTTGGTAGTTTGGTGATAAAATCCATCGTTATCCCTTCCCACTTCCATTGCGGGATCTCGGGTTGTCGAAGTAGTCCGGACGGTCTTTGGTGTTCGGCTTTGACTTTGGAACATGTCAAACACTTGGAAACATAAGTAGCTACTTCCCTTTTGATATTCGGCCACCAATATAGCTGTTTAAGGTCGTGGTACATCTTATTGGCACCGGGGTGAATCGAGTATCGTGACTTATGGGCTTCATCTAAAATAAGGCTTCGTAGGTCCCCATAACTAGGCACCCAAATTCTTCCGGCGAAATATCGGAGTCCGGTTTCTTTAACTTCGAATCGAGAGGTGAGGACGTTCAAGTGTTCGAGAGAGATGTTTTCATCCTTAAGAGCCTCATCTTGGGCTACCCGAATTTGGCTATTAAGGTTGGTGTGAATGGTGATGTTTAAAGCTCGGACACGGAGAGGCACCACTCTTTCTTTTCGACTTAAGGCATCGGCTACTACATTTGCCTTCCCGGGATGGTAACGAAGCTCGCAATCGTAATCGTTCAAAGTTTCAATCCACCGTCGTTGTCTCATGTTTAGTTGCTTTTGATCGAAAATGTGTTGGAGACTTTTGTGGTCGGTAAAGATAGTACTCTTGGTTCCATAAAGATAGTGTCTCCACATTTTAAGTGCAAAGACAACGGCTCCGAGTTCGAGATCATGTGTCGTATAGTTTCGTTCATGAATTTTAAGTTGTCGAGAAGCATAAGCAATGACTTTCGTTCGTTGCATCAATACACACCCAAAACCATGTTTTGAGGCATCGCAATATACAACAAAGTCATCATTGCCTTCGGGAAGTGACAAGATAGGAGCGGTGGTTAGCTTCGTTTTCAAGATTTGGAATGCGGATTCATGTTCGGTCGCCCAAATGAATTTCTTTCCCTTGTGAGTCAAGGCGGTTAGAGGACGTGCAACCAAAGAGAAATTTTCGATGAATCTACGATAGTACCCGGCGAGACCCAAAAATTGACGAATGTGAGTAGGAGTAGTAGGAGTCTCCCATTTGCTAATGGCTTCGATTTTCGATGGATCGACTTTAATACCTTGGTCACTTACAACATGACCAAGAAATTGAACTTCCTTTAACCAAAATTCACACTTGGAGAATTTGGCATAGAGTTGTTCTTGTCTTAAAAGTTCAAGCACAAGTCGGAGATGTTGTTCGTGCTCTTCTTCATTTTTAGAATAGATCAATATGTCATCGATGAACACAATAACGAATTTATCGAGATACGGTTTGCACACGCGGTTCATAAGATCCATGAACACCGCCGGTGCGTTAGTGAGACCAAATGGCATGACAAGGAATTCATAACTACCATAACGAGTTCGGAAAGCGGTTTTGGAGACATCTTCCCCCTTAACCCTCAATTGATGATAACCCGAGCGGAGATCGATTTTCGAATATACACAAGACCCTTGTAGTTGATCAAAGAGGTCATCGATGCGAGGAAGAGGATATCGGTTCTTAACCGTCAATTTATTTAGTTCGCGATAATCAATGCACATTCGTAGGGATCCGTCTTTCTTTTTAACAAACAAAATCGGAGCGCCCCAAGGTGAATGGCTAGGTTGGATAAAACCACGATCAAGTAGTTCTTGGATTTGACTTTGCAATTCTTGCATTTCGGATGGAGCGAGTCTATATGGTGCACGTGCTACGGGTGCGGCTCCCGGAATAAGATCGATTTGGAATTCAACCGGTCGATGAGGCGGAAGACCCGGCAATTCGTCGGGAAATACATCGGAATAGTCACTAACAATTGGCACATCATCGATGTGCTTCTCATCGGACTCGACTTTCTTAACGTGAGCAAGGATCGCAAAACAACCCTTACGGAGTAGTTTTCTAACTTTAACACACGAAACGAGGTTGAGTCCAGTGCAACTCTTATCGCCATAGACGATCAAAGGTTCACCATTCTCGATAGGAATCCGGATTGCGTTAAGATCACAAAGAATGTGAGATTTCGTTTTGACTAACCAATTCATACCGATTATTACATCAAAGCTTCCTAGTTCCATGGGTATCAAGTCAATTTCAAATTCCTTACCCAAAATGTTTAACGTACACCCCCGGTAATATGTGTCGGCACTTAATAGTTTTCCGTTAGCTACTTCAATGGTATAAGTGGTATCTAATGGAAGAGGTGGAGTGCTAAAAGAATGAGTCAAAGTCTTGGATACAAAGCATTTATCGGCACCCGAATCGAATAAGCAAGAGACATAAGAATTGTTGAGAAGAAACGTACCCGTGACTAGTTCAGTGTCATCCCGGGCTTCCTCGGTGTTGATGTTGAAAGCTCGGCCGCGCGTATTGGTATTATCTTTCCTTTTCGGGCATGCATTTCTATAATGACCCGTTTGACCACATTCGTAACAAGTGCCCGTCTTTGGTGCATTGGGCCACTTTCGAGCAACGGGAGTGGCACTTTTACAATCGTTGGCCTTATGACCAACTCCTTGGCACCGGTGGCAAATTAACTTGCCACATTCACCAAAGTGATGTTTGTTGCATTTGTTGCAAAGGGGTAGATTCCCGGCATAACCCTTCTTGCCGTCGGAAGTGAAAGATTTCTTGGCAAAGTTGTTGTTGCTTGATTGGGAGGGTTCCCACTTTCTTTTGTTGCCGCCCGATTTATCCTCGGCCTTAGGTGCCGGAACTACGATTTCGTCAACCGTTTCAATTAGTTGGCGAGCCATGTTCATAGCGGCTTGATGAGTAGTGGGTTTGGATGACATCACCCCTTGTTTGATGCTTTTTGGAAGACCGAGCATGTAGAGCTCAATCCTTTGAGATTCGGGGTTAACGAGATTAGGACACATCAAGGATAGTTCGGCGAAGCGTTGATTATAAGCTTTAAGATCGTTTCCGACCGCTTTCAAAGCTCTTAGTTCTTCCTCAAGCTTTCGGGTTTCTTCGCGCGGAAAATATTCAACAATCATCTTTTCCTTTAGATCGGCCCAAGAGAGGGCATGAGCTTCATCGGTACCCACCGATTGAACATAGGTGTTCCACCATGTTAGAGCAATTCCGGAGAAAGTGTGAGTGGAGTATTTAACCTTGTCTTGGTCCCGACAACCGCTTATGCTAAAGACGGCTTCCGTTTGCTCAAACCATCGGGTGAGCACGACCGGTCCCCCGGTTCCATCAAAAGTGTGAGGTTTGCACCCCACGAAAGCTTTATAGGAGCATCCCTCGTTTGAGTTTCCGGCTCCATTGTTGTTGTTATTGTTGTTGTTGTTGTGGTTGTTATTATTATTGTTGTTGGATGAGTGACCGGCCATGGCCGCATCTACGGCGGTAGCTATCATCCGTTCGAGAGCTTGTTCGGGAGTTTCATTGCGGCGTACACGACGAGGAGCCATTGTTCCTTCAAGACACAAGAATATCATTGATTAGTATTCTCAATAATACTAACCGTGATATAGAATAAAGATAAAGAGAAGTTTTTTTTTTTTTTTTTTTTTTTTTTTTTTTTTTTTTTTTTTTTTCCTCGACTCGCCTTAAATTCTTTATGTCATAATGTCGGAACGTTCATATGAGTCACCGTAATATAATCCCGGAAATTATATTACCCTGATTCATATGTGCATTCGACATTATTCTATAAAGTCAAGGTGGCGTGTCAATCAAATTAAACAACGTGAGATTATGATGAACTAAGAGTAGATATGAGTAGAAGCGTTCGAGTATAAATGCACAAGTAGTCAAGTAATTCCTACTTCAAGTCTATATGCCGGTTGTAGTCTAGACTCATCAATGTACCCTATGACTCGGGGTTGACACTAATGAACTCTAAATCCCTACAACCAACGCTCTGATACCATCTGTAGCGACCCGACCAAATCATGTTTGACGGCGCCGTCTACTTAGGTCCCGTTACGTGGTCATAAGTCTTTAAGACAAAGTTTGACCAAAATATGTCGCCTTCATTTCAAAATAAAGATTTGTTCCCAAAGTTTACAAGAATTGTTCAACCAATAGTTAAGTTACAACGTTATAATACGAATGAAATCTAGGCGACACGGTTTAAAGTAAAGTCAAAAGACGCTCCATGAAATGCACATATACTCGACATCCAATGCAAGTATCAAATAATGAGCGGAAGCATGTATCATGTATCGTTCAAGGACCTGAGAAAAACATAGAAATCTGTCAACGAAAACGTTGGTGAAATCATAGGTTTAAGTAAGTAAGTACAAGTGAACCACAAGATTTGCATCAATGAAATAATAGTAATACATTCCAAAAGTTTGTTTCACGAGCACCCAATTATCAATGCTTAACATTTCCTTCCATTGAACCCCATCACTTAGTGCTAGAACATACACTGTTTCTCGAAAATATATTTCATTCGTAAACGGTAGCGAACCGTTTGAATGAGGGTTTGTCAAACCCATATGGATCCATACAACATAAGTTCTCGCTTACACCCGGCAAGTGTAACTAATGATAATCGAATTGAGGATTTTGTTCTAAACTCGTATGTAGAATGTTTGTTTTTCCTGTACTTGTGTTCACTTAGTAAGGAAATGTTTATGTTTTCTCATCCCAAATGTAAGTTCAAAAAGAGTAAAAGTGGGACTATGATCTCACCTTGAGTGCACGAGTAGTAAAGTACTTCAACAAGTAAACGTGTGCAAAGAACAATGCTAGTCTTGACCTAAACAATAGGTTGTATCAATAACGGTAAACACGATAGGTCAAAGATGTTCAATTAGTCCTATGGCTCGTTACGACTCGATTATTTAGCATGTGAAATCAAATTGCCAAGTTTCATGCAAGATACAAGTATATAAATAAGTTAGGAAGGTTGCATAATTATTTGGTTAAGTTTGACAAAAAGTCAAACTTTGGTCGGTCAAAGTCAACGAAAGTCAACACGTTCGGGTCGGGTTCCGAACTATTTTTCTAATCTTAGAAATCATATATGAGCATGTTGGCCAAGTTACATGTTAATCGGAGGTGCGTAGCATGCCAAACATTATTCAAAAATTGACCAAGTTGGACAGAATTCTGGCCAGGCCATTTGGCGCGCCGCGCGGGGTAGGGGCGCGCCGCGCCACCCTGCTGCTTCAGCTATTTTTCTGCTTTTTAAATGTGCACGAACCAAAACCAATTCTAACACAATTCTTGACCCGCAAACGCTTATAACGCCTATCATACATCGTTGGAAAGGTATTTTGACAAGGAATGCAACTAAACACATATCATCAATCAAGCTTGCACTTATGACAACCAAAACCGAATTTAATGTTCCATAATCAATGCATTCAAGTCAATATTGCAATTTAACGATTTGGCAACCAAATTACATGTACAATATGCCGTTTCGAAGGTAATTAAGCATACAACACAACCTAACACTTACAATTAACATCTCATGTCATTTAATGCATCAAGAATCCATTCCTAGTTCGTGAAACCCTAACCAAAAGTCACCAAATTTCATAATCAAGTTTAAGGGGTTTCTTGATCAATCTTTACATCATAATGGAGCTAGTAACACTAAGAACAAGATTAAAACATGAAGTCTTAGCATCTAACAACATATGAACACTTAAAACTCAAGATTAAGCATGTTAACTTTCCATATGAACTAGTTACACCAAAATGGCAAGAACAAGCATACAAATCACATAAACAAACTAGACTTGAGCCATAGACACTAATTAATAACCTTTTAACTCAAAAATCTCAAGAACACATAAAATTAGTGATTTTAGAAAGTTACCCAAATGTAATGAGGTTGGTATGGAATCGAAGAGGAGATCACGAGGAGTTCAAATACGTAATTTGTTTGGCAAGATAATCACTAGCTCGATTTAAGATGATGATTCTTTGATGGAGCAAATTTAAGGAAAATGTGAAAGTAGGAGAAATAAAGGAAAATGAAATGAAAATGTGAATGAGTGGATAGAAAGGGTGTTGACCACCACTTTGACCTAGTGGTTTCTTTGACACTTTGACAAGTTTAGTCCCTCATGTTTTAATCGGGTGCGTTAAATTACCTAAACAAGATAATTTGAAACGCGTATCAACGAGACGTGTTATAAACATATAACGGAACATAAATAGTTAAACGGAAAAGTAAATGGAAAAAGGCGGGATGTTACATTGAATTAGGCTAAACCCGTAAAAAAAACCAACTTGGGGGTATAATAATTATGGAATTAAAGAAAGGCCGCCACATCCATTCACTTTTTCCTTTTTTTGTAAGGACGTTTTATGGTGTTAAATATATTAGCGGGTACAACAAGCACAAATTAATGGTTGGTTCAGTGGTTTGTTTCTATGCTTGCGTTTATGCAGGTTGTACGTTCAACTCCAACCCCCAACAATTGTTCTTAACTAGTTAAAGACCCGCGATTTCGCGGGTTTTATGAAATGATAATATTTTAATACAATCTTCAACTATGATAACACATAAACAATATAACATCTCAAAAGTCCACAAAATTATTTTCTACGCATAAAATGTCCTCAATATTTGTATTCAAATAAAAAAATAATTATTGAAATACATAGTTTATAAGCCAACCCAGACTCGCCCATTATGCCACCATGATGTTCACCTAAGTAAGAACTTTAATTAGCATGAACCGTGTCCAGTTTTTTACTCGCACTATCAGATTGATGCAACTGTCTTCTGTTAACGCAACTTGGACACTAATATCTCCAGTTTTGCACTTTCAGGTGTCTTTCAATATATATTTTCAGCAAAATAAGGAAACTAAATAAAGAATTTATATTTGTATGAATCAGCATGTATTAGTAGTAATGGTCATGCATTTGCACCCACGTCTATCCATATAAAAAATAAGACACATGACCCAAGGGGAAAGAAGAATCATACTTCTTGCATATTCCTGAAGTGTTCATATAATTAATGTTTTTTCACTAAATTTTTTTGACTTCTATCTAAAACCAACCAAATAAATATTGATCAGTAATGGACTAACATAAATGATATTAGAGGTGTATATTTAGACCCATTTGATTATGAATGGGTCAATTTGGATTTTTTGCAATCTCTAAAAACTCAAATGGGTCAAAAATAGTCTTTAATTTATAAGCATATTCTACTTGTCATCAAACAATTTACATATATATACTCACAATGAATGGCTAATATCACCCCTATCTTCATCCTTCTATTATTATTAATTTACATCCTAGAAAGACACAACTTGTCAACCACGAGAAAACCAATTGAAAATATTAGGTGGTTTCGCCATGTTGAAACTTTGTTGGTCAGTCGTGCAACAAAACACAAATTTAGCGTCTCATATCTTACAAATGACAGTTATGCTATGAACTAAAATAAAGGAGTGGTGACCAAACGACCCATTTGGCGAGAATGGTTTGTACATCTCATGTCAAATAATCTTGTTCAATGTTAGCGTGATACATATAACCATCTAGGAATATAGACATCTTCATAAAAGGACATGATATAAACCATATTCAGTCAATGAATCGAAGCCAATATTTTAGATAAAATAATTACACAACTTGTTGTAAATCCCTTTGCCGAAATTTAACTTAAACAGAACTGTAATAATTACACAACTTGTCCCATATGTACCCAGTTTCCTCGTCAAAAAAAGTCCATACTAAGTATTACATGCTCATAAAATTTAGTAACAGAACGATAAATAGTTAAAAACTATAAATCTAGGCCTCTTATATATTGTGAAAACATTTTAGATGGATTTCAACATCTCTGAACTGCTCAAGAGATTGAATAGTTTAATTTTATAAGTTGAATTTACAGATTAACCCATTTGACCCGTTGTAAATAAAAGTTAACATTTGCCCATTTATTTGAACTTACAACTAAATTGCCACTTTTGTTAATCATTAATTACGAGTATTAATTAAACATGTAAATCAAAGAAGAAAAAAATAAATCATTTTTCGTTTGTTAATACGGTCATGGAGCTTGCTCTTCACAGCTTCAAATCTGTCAGGACTTATGGTCTCCATTGACGCCTTAAATTCGCGGGGTTTTTGAAGGGTGAAATCATTTAGTAACTCCATATTATATTGTATTTGTTATTTTGGTTTGAAGTTGTTTATCCAAACAATCTAACAATGCTTAACAAAATCATCATCCAAAAACGACCGTTTTTAAAATTGTTTGTTATTGTTAGTCTGAATCAATATAACAATGGTTAACAACTTAACCCTGAACCCTAAACCCTAAATCATATACCCTAAACCATATACCATATACCCTAAACCCTATACACTAAACCATAAACCCTAAACACTAAACACTAAATCCTATATACTAAACCCGATATCTATACTCTAAACATAAATTGTAAAAACTAAAACCGAAGACCTAAACCCTATACTTTAAACCCTAAACCATAAAATCTAAACCTTAAACATTAAAGTCTAAACCATAAACCCTATACACTAAACTCTAAACCCTAAACCCTATAGCAATACTTATTTGTCACTGGATTAATGTATCTTGTTGTAAAGGTTCACACCTCGTGATCAGTTAAGATGTGCATATACATATCAGAAGCCAAGGAGAATGAACACCTCCAAGCCCTTTTACTTTAGCATGTTCAAGGTTAGATGTGTTTATCTTTAAAAATCTACTTTCTCCTTTTAATGTGTATAATACGTATTCAGTTTATAATACGTATGTAGTTAAGTATATGAGGAGGCGATTTAGACCCAATTACTTATCAATGGGCCAGACGATTTGGACCACGGGAAGGCACCAAAAAGAAAGAAAAAAAAAACATAAACAAATAAGCATGTAAATAAGGAACAATACCTAATCGAAAAACTTCTCATTAGATTTGAATCGTTCGTTTGACGACTAAAAATGTAACTTTTAAACAGTTCTCGGGCTGCATTTCATTCAAATATTCAATTCATCATATTCGTGACTTGCACAGTTCTCAGGTTGTTTGACTTTTAAAAGTCAACTAATTTTCTCGGAACAAATCAAGCTACAATACCTCTATGTAATTCTTCCCACGTAAATCATTCATTTTTATTTCATTGACCTATTAAACAATCTTTTTTCCAAGACTTAGCTTTACCAACCATGATCCCTGAAAATCAAAGTAACATCAACATCTTTGTTGTCATAATCAAACAATTAGGAAATGAAATAAAAGTCATGCAATTTCTTAATATTATCATGTCGAGTACTAAGTGTTAACCTCGGATATATATAGTATGAGCTTAACTCTTGAATTTCTGAACGAATCATCACCGTTGGCAAAGCGTTCTAGTAATGGACAAGATCCTAAAGGAGTCCTCATCATATAACATAGAGAAATATTATATGTAGTCTTGCCAGGAACCTAAATGAGTAAATAAAAAAAATAAAAAAAAAATAATAAATTAAATGGCCTCCCAAAGAAAAGTTTCGAGTTTGATTAACCCAATGTCTTATAATACTATTTTTGTAATTTCTGTAATTAGCCGTTACCCAACCCATCCATCATGACACCTTTAAACAATATGCACTGTATGTCGATGACAAAGAAGAATTCAAGGCTACCATGTACTGCATATTTCTGCAAAATTTCAAGTAAATTATATTATATAATTTATTTAATCATTCTGGTGAACTTCAACTAATTAAATTATCATGAAACATGAACGATCAAACGATTCCACCAAAATGGCCTGCAAGATCATCTTCACGCTTATCAGATTTTAGCCAATCAGCAGCAACCAACTGCATCAAGATGCCTTTTGCCTTGTGCTGTATGTCAATCAGTGTATTAAGATTGATTCATTAGGCCAATGGTCCTATGGTAAGTAAATGAACACGGTTGAAAAGAAAAGCAGAGAAAAAACCAATTTACCTTAGTATTATTATCATTTACCCGTGTCTAGTTGATCCATTGTGTTCTTGAAATAGAAAAAGATTAAACCAATTAAAAGCCTTAACTGCTAATGAAAACTTTACAAAATACATCATAGAAATGCACCTGATGGTATATCAACCTCACTTTTCAATAATCCACAAAATTCAACTCCCTCTACATCTTGACACTATATATATTCAAGCAAATTAACGTTCCATATCACCCATAATCATCGGAAACATTCATGATCTGATACTAAAGCAAATATATAGTAAAATTAATGTGTACGATACCAAGTAATCAATGAATCTATACATTTATTAATATCACATAACCATCGTATAACTATTATCAATCATTGAATCAATGTAGTTAATTATAAAGTATAGTATGCGGTGGATACTTGACCGGTTTACAATAAAGAGTAGGATATAATTTTGAACCAGATTCCAACTAATATATGCACATGAAAATAAAAATCGGTTCCTTAGTTTACTGCCTTTTTAACCATAAAGGGCGATGATGCATTTTTAAATTTTGGAAATTCGTAATACAATTTTTAATATTATTCAAACAATCATGAATCAATGTAGTAACGCTATAACAATCATCGATTGTGTTTTTTTTTTTTTTTTTTTTAATTAAACTGGAAAATAAACATTTAAGTGAATATCCACAAGTTCAATAATTGTAATGGGTTGCCTCCCTTTAATAGGCTTCGTGATTAATATATTTTGCTTTTCGAAAGAAAAAAAAATATCCACAAGTTCAATAATTGATATTATCAAATTCAAGAATAGTTACAATTACATGTGTAATGACAAATACTTTTAATCAATAAATTAAAAGGACCAGAGTTTTCAAATCTTACCTGTGGTAGATGAAAGCGGATTAGAAATCGACATCTTATTTCCCATCAATACAATCATCATGCTAAATCTGTAACCTTGATTATTAGTAAGAACAATTTGTAAGGATTTGGACTTCATCTTGCATTAGGGTTCTTATCTAATAAAGGGTAAATCGATTAATAAACAGAAATCACAAATAAAATCAAAAAGAAATAATTGAATCACATGAAAACGTAAGACCCATAGAAACATCAATTGAATCACATGAACATGGTCAGAAATATTGACGCTAGGGTTTTGTTTTTTCTAAGTGTCGTGAATTAGTTTGAACCCAATGAATGAATGAAATTGTGAACGACTCCTATTTTCTATTTGTCATCCCGTGTTTTTTTAATTGTAAGGGTATTTTAGAGAGTGTTTATTTAAAAATAGATTTATTAGCTAATAATTTTAGATGATGATTAATAGATTTAATTTTTTAATCTAACCGTGATTAAAAAAGGTTTGCAAATGATTTATTACCTAATAAAAACCCTTGTAGGTTTTACTTCACCTTTGATTTTTTGTCTAAATTTTGTTGCTTACCCCTTTAATAATTTTATTTACAATTTACTCCTCCCATTTTCTTATCCACTATTCTAAGCTATCACATTCCTTTAGTTTTTTATTATTCTCTTTAACTTTTCTATTAAATCAAATGATGTTTTAAATTTAACCATGCCTTTACTTGATATTTGTATTAAAAAAATTTAATAACCAGTTTTATACCAATATCAATATACCTATTGTAATAATAATTTATTAAAAACTAAGATGATATACTACATTTAGTTTTCACAATTTCTGAATTCTTTACCCACAATATAATCAACAAGGAACAAAGGAAAAAGACGACACGTTTCGTTTACAATGGTAAGAGGTGTTTGATATAGTAATAGATGTTTGATATATTGAAATAGATTATTGTCTCTTGAGTTATGTTAAACCCATTAACGTTATAATATTTTTGTTAAAAATCTATATTTAAGTACTGCAAAGAGTTTCCCGTAAGCATTAGAGGGGTGGCCGCCGCAACGACAAAACTGTGAAACAGTGTTAGGTTTCAGCCGTCATCATTTTCGTTGTTTATACCTCAAAACTGTGAAACAGTGTTAGGTTTCAGCCATCATTATTTTGAGAAACTTATTATTAGCTTACAGCCTCACAATTACATAGAAGCAGAACAATAATCAGCAGTGAGATCCGTATTCAATCCGTACATATGCAGCTGGTAATTCTCATCTATTTTCACCAAAACTGTAATATTTTCAACTTCTTTTGTGCTCGTAGTAAGTAAGCCTCAATAATACTTACAAACCCTAAAAGAGTTAGGTCAGTAAATTCTAAGACATATAGGTTTGAATCTTTGATTGGTACTCAATAGCACGGGTGTAAACTGCATACAAATAATCAATTATATGAGTCATTATTTGTAAATAGCTTTTATGGATTAAATATAGCAGTATGTCAATTGGAAATAATAGCCTTCCAACAGAGTGAGACTTTTTCATTAATCCATAGTTACAAACCCTAAAAAAATTGGGTTCCAAAAAAGAGAAAAAAAAATAATGTAGTATGGTTGCGATTAAATGTAGTAAATAGCTCTCATGTATTAAATGTAGTGTGTCAATCAGAAATACTAATAGCGTTCTAAAAAAGAGAAAAATATTCATTAATTAATAGTTAATGCTTGATAAAAAATGACTTGTCGTGTTTGTTTGCGATTCATGTTTTCAAATTCACTGTATCAGAACTTCACGATTGCAGACTTTTTCGTGAGGCTTAAATAGGTGATATAACAACATATATCGAGTTTTTCGCAAAATCTTATAGGCCTAAGTTTGCTTGCAAGATGCTTATGAAGGAAATTACTCGAACATCTGTGAAAATTTTAATATTAAACATGAAAGGATGCATCATATTGGAGATTCTAAAGGTTATCAAATAGGATTTTAAGCACCTAAAAGACTACAGATGCATGAAATATTGAAATATATAGTTTTTTGTTAGTACTTTGCTCATTATTAATGAAAAAATATAATTTTTGTTTTTTGCATTATCTATACTGAATTCTTTGGGTACCAACATCAAATAACTAAAAAGTTTTAGCTGGTAATTAAAAGAAAATATTATCAAATAATGTTGCCATAACGGTAACAACCTTGCAGGGTCTAATGACCCCTAAAAATGGGCTTTGCTGCACTGGCCTCAGCTAGGCATATTAAGTGTCAGATGTCAGTCCATATGGGTGGTTTGGGTTAGGTTAGGAGATACAAGGGGGATATGGGTAGTTGTAATCTAAATAGTTTATAAAGGGGTGTATTTTTGGTACCCTACATCTATTGGGTGGTTTTGTTTTGGTAAGTGTTTAAAGATTTGGATTTTTGAAAGCAGTGATATAAATGAGTTTATATGCAATGTTGTAGACATCGGCCGTCTCGGCCAACTTGTTGGTTTAGTGACTAAATCGTCTCGTTTTGCTAAAATACGTATAATTAGTCGGTTATCGCTAAAATTTAGGTCTAAGTGAGTCAAAGTCTCTTTGAGTTGGGCTTGAGTAAGACAAAGTCAAGATTGGTCAAAGTTGGGGCAAAATTTAATACTAGTATTTTTTATACTCGGATTTTTTGGCATATACATATGTTTGAAATACATACGTTTGAAATATTTATGTGATATATATATATATATATATATATATATATATATATAGTGTTTTGATCAAAAGGGAAGCACTTTTTTGGGGAAGTTAATTTTTTTCCTTTTTTTTTAATTTTTTTTACAAACATCAAGATCACGTGAAAATATGAGCATTTAAAAAAGAAACTTTGTGATGTATGTTATTATTTTGGCGGGAAAACGCTCGAAAAAAATAAATGATAACATACATCATGAGTAATATTTTAATTAGAGTTTTTTTTAAGGGTTTAGAATTTAGGGTTTAGAAATTAGGGTTTATATTGAATTTTTAACACGAACGGTTTAGAGTTAAGGTTTAGGGTTTTGGGTTACAGCTAAACCCAAAACACTAAACCCTAAACTCTAAATCGGGCTAAATTTTGAAAAAAAAAAAAAAAAAAAACTTCACATATGATGAAAAAAAAAAACTCTAATTAAAACATTACTCATGATGCATGTTATCATTTATTTCTTCGAGCGTTTTCCCGTCAAAATAATAACATTGATTTCAAAGTGTCTTTTTTAATTGTTCATATTTTCATGTGATCTTAATGTTTGATAAAAAAAAAATAAAAAAAAAAAAAAAAAAACCAAAAAGTAAAAAATAAGAATTTACTTCCCCTCAAAAAGTGCTTCCCCCTGATTATATATTACTAAAAGTCATCGTGAGTCAACGTCCTTCTCCACCGACTAGTCATTTTAAAATCCCGACCGACTCGTCTCCATCTTGCAACTAATCTAACTTTGTTTATAGGATTTTACTTAAGATCACTATATAGGATATGGGAGGAAAATATCAATATGCTGGGGTATAGCATTAATTTTTAACCCCATGGTGATAGGAGGTGGTCAAAAAAGATTGTGAGTCTTACCTTAAGGAATCCATTTTTTAAAAATCATTTTGAATTTTTGTGTTAATTTGAAGGTGAGAAGGACATGCTTGGGTTAAAACTGTCTGTTAAGGGTAGAAAAGAAAATTCCCTTCCTTTTTGAAGTGGTCACAGGGGTTAATGATTCTTAGGCATGGGCTTGGCTTCCATTACCACTGGTTATCCACTGACCTTTTATGTGTCTTAAGTCTAAGTGTGGATGATATGGTTTGGGCATGGTGATACTAGGTAGAGATGGGAAATGGGCACTGCTGTTAAAATTCTCGATTACTCTCGGTTTCTTCTTTCTATGAATAGTCCGATCCGATTTCAAAATTGGATTAATTAAAATTCGATTGATTAATCGGTCAACGTTGGTTAATGGGTCAAAATTGGATTTAGTGGGTCAAAATCGGCAAATGTCAATATTGGTCAACATTTTAATATCAATTTTAACTAGAATTGTATAACAAATGAATGACTGGTTATGTTTATTTAAAATTATAATTATGTTAAGTTAAAGTTTATGCTTATGTTTATGGTTTTCTTTTATATTTACACATATATTTATGCAATTAATTATTTAAGTGTATATAAAAAGTCCAATTCGATTAAATCCCCGAGTTGCCGATTATTCCTTACAAAGTCCCGACCGGGTACTCCCCGCGAGTTTTGCGACCATGGAAATGGGTGAAACGGTTGATAGGGAGAAAAATATAATGGTATGGCATAATTCTGGTGTGTAAATGTTTTTGAGAAACGACAACAACTACTACAAAACCCAATCCCACAAAAGTGGGGTACGGGGGAGGTAAGATGTAGACAATCCTTCCCCTAACCTAGAATAAAGAAAAGTCATTTCTCTACCCAGAGTGAAACATCCCAAGAGTAGAGAAAGTGCTCCCTCTCAGAGAAAGTGCTCCCTCTCAATGTTCGATGGATAGAGAGATTGCTTCCAAAAGAACCTCCGGTAAAATCAAATTTCCATGGGTTTTAAAACCCGCATGAAATTCAATTTAGGCTCTAAGCGGCAGTCAAGCCGCCGATAAATCGGCGCTTGCTGGGTTTGAGGAAAAATGGAAGTATTAGTAAGTGCTCTTTAGAGTATGATATGAAGTCTGCTAATATATACTTATGGTGGCCTGGTATTTATCTACTTGAACATGGTATGGCATCAATATATGCTCTATATATTGATATGTCTGTGTAAAAGTGTTGTATTTAAGAATGTTACTATAAGCCTGGAAGTTATGATATATGGTCTAAAATCTGGCTTAGTTTGACTAATATAGTCAAAGTAACAATTTCAAATCTGATGGCTTGATCTATATGAAGAAAGATACTGATGATGAGTCCAGAATGGGTTATTTAGGTGATGAAATGATTACAGTGTTGAGCTCGATAGTGATTGGCTAAGAAATAATAGTCAATCAGAGAATAAGGATTGTATGTGTCGTTTAATTACAGAAAGTCAAATTAAATGCTGAAAGTTGAATTAGTGGATTCAATATGGGCATCAGATATTTTCATTTTATACTTAATAAGTTAAAACACATCTTAGCAAATAGCTAGACAGTGTTTCACACAACTACACGATTTGGTACAAATGAGACTTGGTGTTTCGTTTGTAACAAAGATATGGGGTTCGCGGTACCCTTATATATTTATATGAATTCGAACCTCATTTGTAATTCTATTCAACAAAACACATTAGTTGGAAATGAAACTCATTCCTTCATTACAACACATAAATATTTCAATGCTCCATTTGTTAGGTTACTCATTCATGACAGGATCCTTAAAGTGATTGCAGTCAAAAGCATGAACATGAGCAAGGCTTGTTCGTATGTTTTTTAAATTCGTTTACAGGCCTAATTTCAGCCTTGTCAATTGCGTAATGTTAAAGGCTGAAATTGTGTTAAATTTGTAAATCACTGTACACAACAACAACAAAACCCAATCCCACAAAAGTGGGGTACGAGGGAGGTAAGATGTAAACAGTCCTTCTCCTATCCTAGAATAAAGACAAGTCATTTCTCTACCCAGAGTGAAACACCTAAAGAGTAGAGAAAGTCTTCCTTCAATGCTCTATAGATAGAGATTGTTTCCGAATGAACTTCCGGCCAATAAGTAGGTTTAAATAAAAGAAAAAAAAGTGTCAGACGCCATGAAAATGGTAGAATCAAATTTTCATGGGTTTAAACCTGCCTGAAACCATGGGTTGTAGTTTACTGTTTATAAACCGTAATATCAAAACACGTCAATTTATACTATTGTAAGAAAACGAAAAATCATAAGTTCAAACTTTTGGTAGGTTGTTAGAGAGGTCCCAACGGTTGGGTCTTCGGGCCGCCCAGCTAGTCGCCCAGCAGGGCGCCGTTGGCAGCAAAGCGCTCTGCTTACCACCCTCCTTTTCGCCTTGGTATGTTTCTTGTTCAAGCATTTTTGTATGGCCAAAAAGAGCAGCTTGAAACAAAAAAGGGTAAATTGACTTGTACATTTGGTTCTAATATTTGTACCATTTGTAAATGTTCAAGGATAGAATAGAAATCTACACTTGAAAGATTAAGGTAGCAAGACTTTGTTGCTAAGATTAAAATAGCAAGACTTTGTTGCGATGAATAATCTTTCACGAGTTCATCATCGTTCATTTTCAACAATTCAAACTCTCGTCTGAGAGTCAATAATCTGACAGCTTTTACTCTATCAGAACCTTCATAGGTATCTTGGATTTTATCTCACACAACTTTTGGTGTGTCCAAGTCCATTATTGAGGTGAAAATTTGATCAGCAAGTCCTGAATGTAAACAGGTAAGTGCCTTATCTTTCTTCAGCAACTCTTCTTCATAATTTTTGAGTTGAGCAACAGTTGGGTTTGCTCTGAGTGCTGGAGGATCTTCATCAGTCTCTACAACCTTCCATAAACCTTGAGACTTCAAATATGTCTTCATCTTTACTGCCCAAATATGATAGTGCAACCCATTAAATGTTGGAATTGCTGGAGCAGTTGAACTAGATGCCATGTCTAGTCTAAAATTTCTTTAGCGTGAATAAAACAGCCCCTTAAGAAGAGAGCTCTGATACCACTGTAAATGTTCAAGAATAGAATAGAAATCTACACTTGAAAGATTAAGGTAGCAAGACTTTGTTGCTAAGATTAAAATAGCAAGACTTTGTTGCTAAGTAGATTAGAATAAATAATGAAAGTGTAGAATATAAATAACTAGAAGATTGAGTGTATTATTTGAAGATTTGTTATCTTATATAACTCTTGATTACAACTTCTAATTATAGGCTACAAGAAAACTAACTTTCTTAACCTCTAAGAAAACTTAAGAGGTAAGTATCACGAATATCGATAATTACTTAACAAATAAGGATACTAAAATATCTATGTATTTTTAATGGATAAGAATACTTAATGGATAAGAATCCTTAATGGATAAGAATACTTAATGGCTAAGTATTCTTAATGGATAAGAATCCTTAATGGATAAGAATCCTTAATGGTTAAGTATCCTTAATGGATAAGAATATTTAAAGACTAAGAATACTTAATAGCTAAGAAAACTTAATAGCTAAGTTTTCTTAGTAACTAAGTTTACATAACATAAGACAAATGTCTAATAACAATCTTAGATACCCTAACACCATTCAATAATAAATTAATATAGTGGGTTCGAATTTTTATGAAGTATGTCATGGTTGGTAGTGTTTGGTCATGAGTTAGTCCTGATGTGGCGCTAGTCCTGATAAGGAAGTGGTGTCATAGTTGGGAGCATTAAACTTCTAAATGCCTAAGATAAAGCTATTATTTATTTATGTATTCATATGCATTATAAACCATTCTTGATATCTTTTGCAATTGTTAACCGAATGGAACAATTTCCACAAATTCAGTGGGGCAATCGATCATCAGGTTTATTTAGTGTATGGGATTTTTTTATTTTTTATTTTTTTTTGTATTTGTATTTGTATTTGTATTTGTACTGTATTCACTTTAAAACAAGTTAGATATCGATGTGTGTATAGGAAGTGTTTATGGGCCCGGAACATGACGAGAATCTGATATTTTAGATTTTAGAACTAAAACATGACGTGGCAAGCTTAACCTGGTTTCTACAAGATGTTGCTACTGAACAAGGTGCTGAGCGAAACATCCTAAATACACTTGCGTTCACCTTATTTGCAATGTATCTGTTTATACGTTTTTGCTGACTAAATTATTAGTTACGTCACACGATACCACATAGATATCAAAATATTGGTTTAGTATAATAAATGAAACCGTTTCCTAGTGCTATATTATTGTATTGTATTTCTAATGATTCTTGGTGATTGGTGAATAATGATATTTATTTATTTATTTATACATATACTAATTCGCGTAAAAAAATTACAACCCTATTCGTGATATCGCTACAGTATAACAGTGCAAAACAGTATAACAGCTTGAAACAAAAAAGGGTAAATTGACTTGTACATTTGGTTCTAATATTTGTACCATTTGTAAATGTTCAAGGATAGAATAGAAATCTACACTTGAAAGATTAAGGTAGCAAGACTTTGTTGCTAAGATTAAAATAGCAAGACTTTGTTGCGATGAATAATCTTTCACGAGTTCATCATCGTTCATTTTCAACAATTCAAACTCTCGTCTGAGAGTCAATAATCTGACAGCTTTTACTCTATCAGAACCTTCATAGGTATCTTGGATTTTATCTCACACAACTTTTGGTGTGTCCAAGTTCATTATTGAGGTGAAAATTTGATCAGCAAGTCCTGAATGTAAACAGGTAAGTGCCTTATCTTTCTTCAGCAACTCTTCTTCATAATTTTTGAGTTGAGCAACAGTTGGGTTTGCTCTGAGTGCTGGAGGATCTTCATCAGTCTCTACAACCTTCCATAAACCTTGAGACTTCAAATATGTCTTCATCTTTACTGCCCAAATATGATAGTGCAACCCATTAAATGTTGGAATTGCTGGAGCAGTTGAACTAGATGCCATGTCTAGTCTAAAATTTCTTTAGCGTGAATAAAACAGCCCCTTAAGAAGAGAGCTCTGATACCACTGTAAATGTTCAAGAATAGAATAGAAATCTACACTTGAAAGATTAAGGTAGCAAGACTTTGTTGCTAAGATTAAAATAGCAAGACTTTGTTGCTAAGTAGATTAGAATAAATAATGAAAGTGTAGAATATAAATAACTAGAAGATTGAGTGTATTATTTGAAGATTTGTTATCTTATATAACTCTTGATTACAACTTCTATTTATAGGCTACAAGAAAACTAACTTTCTTAACCTCTAAGAAAACTTAAGAGGTAAGTATCACGAATATCGATAATTACTTAACAAATAAGGATACTAAAATATCTATGTATTCTTAATGGATAAGAATACTTAATGGATAAGAATCCTTAATGGATAAGAATACTTAATGGCTAAGTATTCTTAATGGATAAGAATCCTTAATGGATAAGAATTCTTAATGGTTAAGTATCCTTAATGGATAAGAATATTTAAAGACTAAGAATACTTAATAGCTAAGAAAACTTAATAGCTAAGTTTTCTTAGTAACTAAGTTTACATAACATAAGACAAATGTCTAATAACAATCTTAGATACCCTAACACCATTCAATAATAAATTAATATAGTGGGTTCGAATTTTTATGAAGTATGTCATGGTTGGTAGTGTTTGGTCCTGAGTTAGTCCTGATGTGGCGCTAGTCCTGATAAGGAAGTGGTGTCATAGTTGGGAGCATTAAACTTCTAAATGCCTAAGATAAAGCTATTATTTATTTATGTATTCATATGCATTATAAACCATTCTTGATATCTTTTGCAATTGTTAACCGAATGGAACAATTTCCACAAATTCAGTGGGGCAATCGATCATCAGGTTTATTTAGTGTATGGGATTTTTTTATTTTTTATTTTTTTTTGTATTTGTATTTGTATTTGTATTTGTACTGTATTCACTTTAAAACAAGTTAGATATCGATGTGTGTATAGGAAGTGTTTATGGGCCCGAAACATGACGAGAATCTGATATTTTAGATTTTAGAACTAAATCATGACGTGGCAAGCTTAACCTGGTTTCTACAAGATGTTGCTACTGAACAAGGTGCTGAGCGAAACATCCTAAATACACTTGCGTTCACCTTATTTGCAATGTATCTGTTTATACGTTTTTGCTGACTAAATTATTAGTTACGTCACACGATACCACATAGATATCAAAATATTGGTTTAGTATAATAAATGAAACCGTTTCCTAGTGCTATATTATTGTATTGTATTTCTAATGATTCTTGGTGATTGGTGAATAATGATATTTATTTATTTATTTATTTATTTACACATATACTAATTCGCGTAAAAAAATTACAACCCTATTCGTGCTATCGCTACAGTATAACAGTGCAAAACAGTATAACAGTAGCGTCCCCCCCCCTCTCTCTCTAAACGCTCACTTCCAGAGCTTTCTCCCTCCATCATCCGCCCCACCGACCGCCACCATCACCACCACAATCAACACCAACGAACCACCACTTACGGGAATCATTTCAATCGAATGAAGATCTGACCAAAAATTAGGGTTTGTTTTCTTCAATTATATGCAATCCAGTTAAGATCTGGGCTCACAATTAGGGTTTCTGATTGATTTGTTAAAATCAACTGAATTTCTGGTTGAACAGCGATGATTTGTCCTTGTCCAATTTGTGTTCGATACCATAAAAATGGGTCTCAAATCGAAACAAATGTCGCCAACAACTAGGTTCGTTCACAATTGATTATTTTGTTCGTGTGTTTTATTATTGATTCAAATCGAAATAACTTTGTTTTATTTGTATGAATATGTATGAATCTTATTGCACCGAGAAGTTAAATTGGATCTATAAACACATGAATTTTACATATTAGGGTGTTCTCATATGACGCCAGTTATATTTTTACATATTAGGGTGTTTTTTGTCGATCTACCATCAGTTTTTTAGTGTTTCTAAATTGTGCTAAGAATTGTGTTTTATAATTAGAATTGACATTGACTGGAATTACTTATAAATTTTGGTTTCACTTAAAGTCTTTGAATGAACACAAATGCTTGATATTTATGTCCAGTAACAGGGGTTTGATAAATACAATTGCACTGCCAACTTTTAGGGTGTGTAACTTTCTTATTAGAGGTCTAAATTTTGTTATGCTATGCACTTTTTGGTAGATGGTATTCAACAAACAAAAGGAGAGAAAGCCTGCCCCTCTTGCAGTTCCATCTACTATTTTATCAGATACAACGAAGTGCTTTTTACCTAGGTAATCTTTCTTAATTTTTCATTTCATGTAATGTAACACCCTAGGCAAATCCCACATTGCCCACACACATGAGTGATCATGGGATTATAATGTAATACTCACGCTTAAATGACACAACGCGTTTTGGGATCACAGGCAGAGCAGATGTGCGAGTACGTTGCAGTTAAGCGTGCTCGGGCGAGAGCACTACCGGGATGGGTGACCTCCTGGGAAAGTGCTTCTCGTGTGTGGTCGCCAAGAAAAAGCCGTGCGCCTGCGGGCAAAGCGGACAATATTGTGGTCATGTTAAGCTGGGGTGTTATAGAATGGTATCAGAGCCACTCATGTGCCGTTGGGGGTGGTGGGGCAAACCTCATCGAGGACGATGAGTCCCTAAGGGGGGGTGAATGTAACACCCTAGGCAAATCCCACATTGCCCACACACATGAGTGATCATGGGATTATAATGTAATACTCACGCTTAAATGACACAACGCGTTTTGGGATCACAGGCAGAGCAGATGTGCGAGTACGTTGCAGTTAAGCGTGCTCGGGCGAGAGCACTACCGGGATGGGTGACCTCCTGGGAAAGTGCTTCTCGTGTGTGGTCGCCAAGAAAAAGCCGTGCGCCTGCGGGCAAAGCGGACAATATTGTGGTCATGTTAAGCTGGGGTGTTATATGTAACTCATTACTTTTTTCATTGGATAGGACAGTTAGTAACAGTTACCCATAATATGTAATTGTGTATAATTTGACCCGTTTGGGTAACTTCGAGGATTTGAAATAAGCCAGTTTGAAGAAGAAAGTGACATTATGGTCTGTTGTTGGGTCTTTTAGACTTAGAATTATAATATTGTCATATAGGTTATTGAGTATTCCTATTATACAGGTATTCTTAATGTCATTGAAAGCATGATGAGTTGGAAATAACAATTTAGCAACAACTAATGTCATTTTTATGGTACTTATGTTTGAATTTTTTGTTTTCAGATCGGGATAGAAGTCATCGGGTTTAAAAGAATTTATTAATATTTTACTTCATCTATAATCAAGCAACATAAGTAGGTGCTTGAGTACTTCATTAAATTATTTTTACAGCTCAATTGGTGTCAATTCTTTTGTGTATTTGGCCAAGAAGTCCCCTAATTGCCTTTAGTAGCAACAAGTATTGAATGTCATGTACCTTATAGCAACATGTATTGAATGTCATGGATTTTGTGAGCATGAAGCGCAATTCATTATTCTTACCGAATTGACCTATTACATATTAAGTTGAATTTGACACCTCTAAATTTATATAGGTGTTCTTTTATTCATACATTCAGATTTTTTTCTTTCTATGTGTTAGGACTTCTTGAGATTAAATAATCGTTGCGCGGATTTCATTCAAGTTTGATTAGTCCTAACAATGAGAATGTCGCATTAGGTCATGTGTCCGTTTCCACTTTTGATGTTTCTGGAGGTTCATGTTTTCAGTAACTTCCGAAGAAATGTAAGTCACTTGACGAAGAACTGTTTTCAGCTCTGATATGTTTGTTGTTGAATGTAAATGTGGCAGAGAACAAGCACTCCTCGAATAGGAATCAATCAATTGCATTGTTGTTTTCTAATGTTATATGTATTCACCTACTACTTATTATGGTATGTTTGTGGGTATTAATTTGTGTGATTCTTTATCTGCACAATTTTCACATACACATATTTCATGTTTCACTGCTGATCTCATACAGTGTAACATTTGCACAGACTCAATTGTAAGGGAACGAATGAAGGAGGAAGCTGTTGCTGAGTGCGTAAAATCAATAAAGCCTGAATGTGTGGAGTAGGTTATAGTCTAATTCTCCTTTAAACATTAAGGTAAAAGAGACTAAATTTCTTTATTGTATAGGTTAAGCGAGACATAGCCCGAAAACTCAGACTTAAATCATAAGTTTAAAGGCATCGAGATATTGCTTTTTTTACTTGATGGCATTTCTTTAAAGGCATCGAGATAAAGTTTTGAAGTGTTTCTTTTTTACTTGATGGCATTTGTTCAATGGTATTGGTATTGAGACAGAACATGAAGAAAAATTTCCTAGCCATGATAATATTTATAATAGGTAAGTTGCAGTCTCTCAATATCTTTTACCAACTGTATATAAAGGTTCTATGTATATTGCTTAACTAACACTATAGTTATTGCAGTCTGTATCATGAATCTGTAACATGTTGAATTGAGCTTTTGAGTGTTTAAATAATAGTGAGCTTTCGTGATCGCCTTGCTTGGAGGAAGAATAGATGTGCTCATCACTCCAGGTTAATTTGTTTTTAAGTAATTTAGGAAAATTAATTTTCATGCCCTTTTCATTTAGGTTCTACTATAATTTTTAGCATATTAGTTATCTATAACTAATTTGTTTGGGGTGGTAAGCTTGACTCATGTACAACTTTATTGGTTAATTGCGAAATTATATTTTACTAGGGTAATAGAAACTTATACATTCTTTTTTCAATGTATTTATCTTTGTTGGTGTAAATCTTTACAAACTTTAAGAGATTATGGTAAGCGTTAGATGATGTCATATAAGAGATTATGCAGTCGCAAAATTTTAGATATGTAATTTAAATGGCTTAATGGAGTATGGTTAGATGATGATTGATGAGTCTATGATCCATTATGTTCATGTCAAGACTCTTTTAAATTATGGTTAGTGAATCGATGTGAAAATTATGTATCATCTTCACCCAAATATCTTTTTTATTAGCGTGACTAAATGGATGGGTCAAGCCAAAATAGGTAGAAGGGATGTGGTTTCATTACTATTTTTACAATTTTTAGTTAAAACATGTGTTATCATCAACCTTGGAACATAAGTTGAATACATTTTTATGAATTCTAACAATAATGACAATTTTCATTGCAGATAATAAATGGAATTTGACTAATACCATGGTGCTATGAATTTGATTATACTACCAACTCAACAAAGGGAGTGGCTGACTTGGAGTTTAAAAGAGCATACCCGAGCATGTATGGTTTTACTTAGAGTACTGAACCCAACATGGTTGGTTTGAACTAATCTGAATGATATACGTTTTTATTTATATAAATAATATGTAGGATTTTTCCATTTTGTAACAATGTATGACTATTGGAGTCTCTAACTTATTGAATCAAGCAATTTTGACACTGTTTTGCAAAAAAAAATTAGCATGTGAACTAACTGCATTTAATAAGCATTTTTATAAAATTTGTATGAATTGTCTGTTTATAAGTTTATCTATTCTAGCAGTGATGAGTTTTTAATAGGAATCTTTTTCATGTAATGTAACAATTTGTTTGTATTTTTGATCTATTAATGAAGTAAAAGCAAGAAAGAAGGAAATTCATGAATTTTGGCTGTGATGCAATGTTTGGTATTAACCGAATAAAATAGAGTTGTAATCACATGCATTCATAAATTTGCTTGAAAACAAAGGAACCAATGAGAACGCGACATGTGGCGCGAAAATCACATGTGATTGGAAAAAAAAAATTCGAAATTTTTTTTTTTATTGAAATTTTTTTTTTTCGAAATTTTTTTTTTCGAAAATTTTTTTTTCGACTTTTTTTTTTAAAATCATATGTGATTATCATTGTCAATCACATGTGATTGTAAATCCAATCACATGTGATTATGCATGGCAAATCCAATCACATGTGATTGTACAATTCAATCACATGTGATTTTGCAGGTAAATCACATGTGATTGTAAAAAAAAAAAAAAAATTTGAAAAAAAATTTAAAATAAAAATTTCGAAAAGAAAATTTAAAAGTTTTTAAAAAAAATTTTGAATTTTTTTTTTCAATCACATGTGATTTTCGCGACACATGTCGCGCTCTCATTGGTCCCTCGAATCTCAACTTAATTTATGGATTCAAATGAATATTCCTCTAACCGAATACCATAAAAGTGATAACTAAATCGTGACTAATTTATAAAAAAACATATTCTAAAATATCAGCATCGTAGTAGTTCAAAGCCCGCAGCGAAGCGCGGGGTCACGTAACTAGTTTGTTCTATTTGACGACTAATCATAATTGTGAAATTTTCTCTGTTTAAATTGATACCAGTATTTGAGGTGCAAGGATTAAGATACAGAAAGGTGCCTTCTGTCATAATAACTGTTACTGCCCAAATGGTAAACAAGATAGCATCTCTAACTATGCACCTAGTTTGACCAAAATGTATGATTTGCAATGACAAAACGTTAGCTTTTATTTTGTTCATGGCTGCTTTTTGCAATTCATGAATTCGCCTATCTCCGAGGGACGCCAAGGAAGAGAAGCGCAGAATCTTTTGAAGGTAGTTCATCATATTTTGTAGATCTTCCATCAGTTTCCTTGTTCGTTATAGGATTTATTTCTAGAAGGGTAGAGATCCATTTCCCCTAGGCGGTTGGAATGGACTGAATTAATTTTGTAACCGTTGTTATTCTTGTTTTTTAGGGTTAATGGGTCATGGTCAATAGTGAGTGATATGGTTTTATGCTTTATTTTAGTAATGAGTTTAGTGACTAAATAAAATAGTGGGTTAATGGTTTAGGGGTAGGTTTAATTTAGTAATGAGTCGAAAATGGACTTTGAAATTAATTAAAGTGGGGTGTTGTTCGGTGTCTTTGGTTCAAAATCTTGGTGAGAGAAAATATGACGTAGACAAATAAAAAAAATAGAATAATTAAAAACAAAAACAAAAAATAGTTGAAACCATCGTTGGGAGAGTGACTGTGGTCAACTGACGCCGAGATCAACTAAGACAGACGGTAGGTTGGTATCCAATTTAGAGGTGAATTCGAATGGGACGGTGGAATCGAGTATGGGTACCGCATGCTCTTAGCCATTTGAAGAGTCGTTTGTAATCATGAATTAATACCTTGATTTGACAATCAATCAATACATATACATTTTAAGATTTTATTTTCTGCTTTTTATTTCCTACACAAATTATTATTGCATTTAACTTTTTACTAACTTGTTACTTTTGAAATGTCGAGATATTCGAGACGGGAGTCGAGACGGACGTTGACCAAAGTTGACTTTTAAATATATAAGTATATAAATGTATATATATATATGTGCATATTCTAAAGCCAAAAACTTTAATTGACTAATTTGTACGGTTGTACCCATAATCGCTATCATCGTTAATATAATACAGAAAATTCAAACTAAAATACGACAAATTTGACCGATTTTACCGACTTTCTGGCTTTTCCGAATTTTGAGAGACTTTGACCTGAATTTTTTTAACTTTGATCTGAATTTTGACTGTTTACTGTCATATTAGACGGTTTTCTTCGAGACAGGACGGGCTAGTCAGTAAACTGTCGCAACGGGCGTCGCAACGGCTCGAGACGGTGTGTTTTGTAACAGTGCATATGAGACAAAATTACACGGATAGTCCTTGTGATTTGTTAAAAATCTACACGGAGAGTCTTGATTTTTTTAACATAAACAGTCTATAAGTATGCACTTTTTACACGGATATTCGAAACACAGACGTTAAATTTGCTACGTTAAATTTATCCATGGGCCAAACATGTGTAGTTTATGTCTTTTTATTCCTTTTTTTTTTTTTAACTCATCTCTCACCTTTGTCTTTATCCTACTTTATCCCCAAAAAGGAACAAACTCTAATTTTTTCAAATCCCTAATTTGTTTATATCACTAATGATTCCAATCCTAAATTTCAAAATCAACTGTTATACAGATACAAACAAAACCAAATACACTCTTATGCACAGATCTAAATGGACCTTCATGTACAAAACACCTCTGAAGCTAAATTGAAACTAAAATTAAATATAGAAATACCAAAATCCGCAATCTTGAATGAAAAAAACTAAAGCATATATAGATCTAACAGCATGATTTTTAGTCGAAAATAACCTTGTTAGGACTAAAGTGCGCGCACGCAGCATGCATGCACGCGTGCGTGCACACCCACACATATAACATCATGGTTTTTACACCCTCTGTTCTTGAAAATAATCTCATTCGAGAACATCCCCTTTCTTTCAAATCGTTTTAAGAACAAAGACTGCAGATTTGACATCAGCGTTTTTAATTCAAAATGCAGATCTCGATTACACCCTGGATTTAACATCAACGTTTTCAATCGAACATGAACAAACCCTAGATTCGTTCGAGCTGCGTTTTTAATCGAACGAACCTTAGATCGGACACGAACAGGTTGCGTTTGAAGATCTAACATCATCTTGTAATTGAATGAACTGAAGATCTTGATTTGATTTTTTTATAGCCACGAGGTTGAGTTCTCGAATTCATCAGTTTAGGATACCAGTTCACAAGCTCAAGTAGGAGATACGGAGGATCCGACAAAAGTACGAAATTTTGATTGTTCAGAGAATAAGCTCAGTTCTATTAAGGACCGGTCGTATTGATGACCAAGAAGACTCTGGAGAAGAAGCAAGCTTCAACCCTCCCAAGACAATAGAGCCATCATTATGGGGAGGGTAAAGAGTATCCAACGCAAAACGACCTTTCATTCCCTTGTTTCTTCTTGATACAACCGTACTCACTCGGAATCAATCAAGGCTATCGAAGTTCATTTGGGTACTCTGGTAGGAGTGTTGGGAGTGCAAAGACAAGTTAAACTCAAAGTTGAATTCTGAGCTCCAAGAAACTTGTGACCGCAAGTTTAAGTGCTATGGTCGCGAGATGCAAGTCAGAGGAAAAGGGTTTGCTGAAAAGACAGACTTGCGACCACAAGAATTTAACTATGGTGGCGAGTTTAGACCTGAAGGAAACTTGCGACCACCAAAATTCAATTATGGTCGCGAAAATGGTGCTGACGGGAGAAAATTCTAGATACAATTTTTCTTTCTCGTTAAGTTGTTTCCTTGTTGATTTTTTGCCTATCTAAACATCCTATTGTAACCCTAACATGTATTCACAAAAATTATCAATAAAAGAACTCTATTTGGTGGCCGATGATTAAAGTAATCATTTTTGATTACATATAACCTCGTTAAATTCTATTGTCTTTATCATTTTTTGCTAGTTTCTTCGTATACATCAACTATTTTCGCTTATTGTAAGTGGGTTTGATAACCTAAGGTTATCAAGTCTTGTTAGGGCTCACGTGCCTTATTCCTAACAAGTGGTATCAGGGAGTCGGTTCAGTTTCATGGGAACAATGGCGGAAAAGATCGATGTGAAGAATGATAAGTTTGATGGGAATGTTTTTAGCTTTTAGAAGATGCAAATTGAATATGTGCTCTATCAAAAGAAGCTTTACCAACCATTGAAGGGTGTTAAACTGGAAGAGATGACTCAAGGCAAGTGGGAGTTGTTGGATAGGCAAGCCGTAGGTGTTGTTCGACTTTCTCTGGCCAAGAACGTTGCTTACAACATTGTGGGTGAAACCACAACGACGGGATTGCTTGCGGCTTTATCTAACATGTATGTAAAGCCATCCGCTTTGAACAAAGTTTTCTTGATTCGGCAATTGGTGAATGCTAGGATGGAGAGTTCCTCCGCGGCGGATCATGTTAACGAATTTAATTTGATTTTAACTCGGTTGAAATCGGTGAATATTAAATTCGATGATGAGCTTGAGGCGTTGTTTTTGCTATCTTCATTGCCCGATAGTTGGGCCGGGAACGGTGACGGCGGTTAGTGGTTCATCCGAAACTACTAAACTCACTTTTGAAGGAATTCGGGATTTGATTCTTAGCGAAGGTATTCGTAGGAAAGATTCGAATATAAGTTCGGGTTCGGTTCTAAGTGTTAGTCAAGGAAGAGCTAGGTCAAGAAGTCCGTCAAGGAGCAAGAATGTAGTGTGTTGGAATTATCAACAAGTTGGTCACTATAACTCAAAGTGCCCGAGTCATAAGTCGGGTGGGAGCGTATCGACTATGGTGATCGAAGATGCGTTGATGTGCCAAAAAGAGGTTCTTGACGAATCTTGGGTTTTAGATTCGGGTGCCTCGTATCATGTTACCCCATACGTGAACAAGATGGTGAACTTTAAGGAATACTCCGGCAAGGTTCGAGTTGTGAATGAGAGTACACTTGATATTGCGGGGTATTGGTGATCTCGTACTTAGACACTTGAATTATGCTTGGATCTTGAGGAATGTGCGGTTCGTTCCAAAGCTCAAGAGTCGGTTGATCTCGGTTGGGCAATTGGATGACGATAATTTTCATGTCCTATTTGGAGATCAAAAGTGGATAGTGTTTAAGGAAGATTATGTGGTTGCTCGCGGGTTTAAAAGAGGAACCATGTATATGGTTGAAGTTTTTAAGGAGGAATGGCTAGGTGGCTTTGTGGATGTCAAAAGTCCTAGCATTCTAATGCTTTCCGGTATTGTTGAGGGATCTTGTTTGAGTGGGGCTCAAAGGAAGTTAAAGCTAGTGGAAATTCGGGTCGAATTGGGTACACTAGAGCTTTTGGGTACTTCGGTAGATCTTCTCCAATGGCAACTTCGTTGTGGTCGATCGAAGAAGATGAACAAGAGGTTTTCTTAAGAGTCATGGTTAATGATACATCTGTACAGTGGGAGTTGGCTCGGGATGGAAAATCGGGTTTGTCAAAAGACGTGCGCATGTGAAGCAACCCGTCCTAATCCATAAGGACTAATACAATAACATATGGTTACATTGCGAGGTATTTGACCTCTATATGATACATTTTACAAATATTGCATTCGTTTTAAAAAAAAAACTTTCATTACATCGAAAGTTGACAGGCATGCATACCATTTCATAATATCCAAACTATAAATGACCTAATATGTCATTTACTTAATAATAATCTTTATTGAACTCAACGACTTGAATGTAACGTCTTTTGAAATATGTCATGAATGACTCCAAGTAATATCTTTAAAATGAGCAAATGCACAGCGGAAGATTTCTTTATTACCTGAGAATAAACATGCTTAAAAGTGTCAACCAAAAGGTTGGTGAGTTCATTAGTTTATCATAATCAATCATTTCCATAATTTTAATAGACCACAAGATTCTCATTTTTCATAAATATCATTACACTCTCAAGTGTATAAAATCCATTCGTATGATGAACACCTGGTAATCGACATTAACTTTAATGCATATAGAATATCCCCCGCATACTCGCAAGTATGCCATATACTGGCAATCGCAATCACCATTTAAATCGAAGTACTAAAGCAGTTCAAATTCTCTGACTGGGGCTGGTCAGTGCCCGTAGATCTACCTTTAGGATTCGCGTCAATTAGGGGCCATTTCCCTAATTCTTAGGTTACCAAGTTAAGGGGCAATATTCGGTATAGTAATCCAACCATAGAATGTAGTTTTAAGTACTTGTGTCTATTTCGTCAAACATTTATAAAACAGCGCATGAATTCTCAGTCTCAAAAATATATATTGCAAAGCATTTAAAAATGGAGCAAATGAAACTCACAATACTGTATTTCGTAGTAAAAATACATATTACGTCATTGAACAAGTGTAGGGTTGGTCTCGGATTCACGAACCTATATTAAGTATATATATATATATATATATATATATATATATATATATATATATATATATATATATATATATATATATATATATATATATATATATATATATATATATATATATATATATATGTTGGTCAATATCTGTCTAACAATTTAGGTCAATTCGTAGTGTATCACAATCCTAATGCTCGAGACCGATATGCAAAAGTTAACAAAAATCAGTTTGACCCAAAATGACTTTCAAAATCTATACATGTTTATTATATACCTTAAATATAGTCATTTTATATATTTAAATATATTTATCAGATTTTATTAGAGTAAATAATACAAGTCATATATTAATAAATAAATATTTATATTAAAATTTATATATGATAAAAATATACTTTTATATATCTCGAGTAATAAAATTTATATAATTCACTCAAAATCATAAACATATAGTGGTATGTATTATTAATGTAATTATATTATGTGTGGTAAAAATATCTTTGTATCACATATTTATTTGATAAAATAATATTGATAATAATAATAATGAGTAAAAGTTGTATTATTTTGTAATAATAATAAGGATAATATTAATAGAGATAATGTTATTAAAAGTGTTTAATATAAATAACAAGTGTAATAATAATGATGATATTACTAATAAAATTGATAATAACGATAATTTTAAATAAAACGGTAGTTTTAAATTCTATACTTTTAATAATACTATATTCTTAATAAAAATGATAATTCTTAATAGTAATAATAATTTTTAATAGAATGATAGTTTTAATAAAAATGATAAATTTTAAATGATAATTGATAGTATCGATACTTTAATATTACTAAAATAATATAATTTATCTTAATAATAATATTTACAATATATAATAATTATCATAATAAGATTAGTAATAATAATATTTTATAAAAATAATTCTATGAAAAATGATAATTTTTAATTATAATCCTAATATGATAATAATGATAATGTTTTATAATAAAAATGATATTTCTATCAGAAATGATAATTTTAATAAAAGTGATAATTTTTAATATTAATGATACTTTTAATAATAATAATAATAATGATAAAAATCATAAAATGATAGTTTTTATAAAAATGTTACTTTTTAATAATAACGATAATTTCAGTAATAATATCAATAATAATAATAATAATAATAATAATAATAATAATAATAATAATAATAATAATAATAATAATAATAATAATAATAATAATAACCTTAGTGATAATAACGATAATGATGATAATAATAGTAATTTATAGATAATAATAATAACGACGATAATAATGACGATAGTAATAAAAATAATCATTTTTAATAATAATACAAAAATTAATGATAATTCAGTTGGTCATATCTTTTAATCCGTTCATCGAAACCACACAACTTCTAAATGAAAAGTTATTAAATTTTCGACAGCTTTTCAACGACATGCATATCGTATACCTTATCTCAGTAGCATATGTATTAAATTCATGATTTATCATAAACTATATAATGACGAAAATAGACATTCAAGCATGCATAATCATATATACTCGAGCACTAGTCAGCGACACACTATTAATATATAAAAGATAAGATATGAATGCTCACGTATCAATATTGAGATTCAATATTGCAGGAAAGTACGTAGACGCAACGAAGATGATAAACACTAGATTTGACTAACGAGCATACCCCCCGAATAATACCCATAATCTCCATAGCTATAACACATAATTTTCTTAGCTTTAACCCATTCGAAAAACCCATTTGAAAATAACTCGCTCATGACCTCGTCGTAGTATTTTATGTATAATACATATAATAATACTAATAATAATAATAATACTAAGATTAAGAATAATCTTAATAATAATAATAATAATAATAATAATAATAATAATAATAATAATAATAATAATAATAATAATAATAATAATAATAATAATTTATATATTTATTGAGAGAGTCGAGAGATAGAATATGTGAGGAATGAATCAGAAACAGAATTCGAGCGAATTTATAGGACTTTTCCAGTTCAGGGCTGCCATGCGATCGCATGGCTTTCATGCCCTTTTCCCATGCGATCGCATGGGTTGGGTTTCCAGCTCATACTTCTTTGTTTGCACTCTGCCGACAGTTTTTAATAATATATATATAATATATTTAATTTATATAATTATTTATATATTATATAATATTTACATGCATAGTTAGTTTGTAAAATTTGTTCCGATGACCCGTACGTTTACGCTCGACTTAAGTCCCGTTTCCGGTTTCTCGAACGTTAACTCGTACGCTGAGAAAACTAGAACTTTATGTTTCGCGGCACGTACTCTTAACAATAATTAGACTTATATCCCAATAATTTATATTATAAGAAATGTAACCTATACCTTTGAGTATTATGGTCATTTGCTTCTATGAATCGATGTATCGTTATATATACATGTGATAATATTAATTTAAATCCAAAAGGTTTTGTATCAAGTTAATATTATAATTAATCACTTTGCAAAATATATATATATTATATATTCAATATAAATTTGTACATATTGTAGCGACCCGACAAAATCATCATTGACGGCGCCGTCTACTTAGGTCCCATTACGTGGTCGTAAGTATTTAAAATAACGTTTGACCAAAAAAATATGTCGCATTCATTTCAAATGTAAAGATTGTTTCAAAGTTTACAAGAATAGTTCAACCACAAGTTACGTTACAACGTTATAAGTACAAATGAAACCTATGCGACACAATTTAAAAGTAGCCAAAAGACGCTCCATGTATGCATATATATACTCGACATCCAATGCAAGTATCAAAATAATGAGCGGAAGCATGTATCACAAAACGTTCAAGGACCTGAGAAAAACATAGAAATCTGTCAATGAAAATGTTGGTGAAATCATAGGTTTAAGTAAGTATGTAAGTACAAATGAACCACAAGATTTATAACATTGAAATAATAGTAAACCATTCTAAAATTTGTTATCATGAGCACCCAATTATCAAGGCTTAACTTTCCATCCATAGAACCCCATCACAATAGTGTTAGAACATACACTGTTTCTCGAAAATATATTTCATCCGTAGAACGGTAGCGAACCGTCCGAATGAGGGTTTTTCAAACCCATATGGCCATACAACATAAGTTCTCGCTTACACCCGACAAGTGTAACTAATGATAATCGAATTGAGGATTTTTGTTCTAACTCGTATGTAGAATGTTTGTTTTTGTACTTGTGTTCACTTTGTAAAATGAAACGTTTATGTTTTCTCATCCCAAATGTAAGTTTAAAAGGGTAAAAGTGGGACTATGATCTCACCTTGAGTGCACGAGTAATAAAGTATTTCACAAGTAAATGTGTGCAAGGACAATTGCTAGTCTTGACCTAAACAAGTAGGTTGTATAAATAACGGTAAACACGATTGGTCAAAGTTGTTCAATTAGTCCTATGGCTCGTTACGACTCGATTATATAGCATGTGAATCAAATTGTCAAGTTTCATGCAAGATATAAGTATAAAAGCATGTTAGAACGATTGCATAAGTGTTTGGTTAAGTTTGAATAAAAGTCAACTTTGGTCAAGTCAAAGTCAACGAAAAAGTCAACACGTTCGGGTCGGGTCCCGAACTATTTTTTTGAGGTTTTAATCATATATAAGCATGTTGGCCAAGTTTCATGTTAATCGGAGGTGCGTAGCATAGTTAGAATTAAACAAAAAAGTGAAATTTTGGACAGCCGGGTTTGGAGCGCCGCTCCAGGTATCTGTTCAACAATTCTGGCAGTTTTCAAGTGTCCAAAACGAGCCAAACTTCAAACAAGCATAATTTATGAACCGTAAACACTTAAAATGCGTATCTTATATCGTTTAAAAGGTAATTTAACGAGGAACACAACTAAATACCTTTCATCAATTAAAAACATCATTTACAAAAATCAAAATCCAAGTTGAATGGTCATTTAATGTTCATCATAAATACTTTCAAGTTCATAAATGCACATTTATGATTCGGGAATTAAATACACACATATAATACGCCGTTTCGTAGGTAATTAAACATAAAATACTACTAAACACTTACCAACAACATTGCAAGGCTTTTGATGCATCAAAAATCACATTTAAAGCTACCAAACCCTAACCAAAAATCATAAAATCCTTAATCATGTTAATGAGACTTTTCCAAGTCAACCTATATACCAAAATGAAGCTAATGATGCTAGTAACACATTTAATACATGCACTTTTAACATCTAATAATATTTAAGCAACCAAATCTCAAGATCAAACACACCCATTTCAAGTTTAAGCTAGTTACATCAAAATGACAAGAACACGCACATAAATCATATATTCATGTTAGACTTGAGCCATAGACACTAATTAACACTTTTATAAGTTAAAAACATCAAGAACCAAGAATCTAGTGATTTTAGAAAGTTATCCAAAAGTGATGAAGTTGGTATGGAATCGAAGAGGAAGTTGCAAGGATTCCAAATATGTAATTTGTTTTGTAAAACACTTGCTAGATCGGAAATAGATGATGAATCTTTGTATTGGGTGTTTGAGAGTAAAAGGTGAAAGTATTAGATTTGAGGAGGTGAATGAATGGATGAGGAAGATGTTGACCACTTTGACCTAGTCAAAACTTTGGTCACTTAGCAAGTTTAGTCCCTCGACTTTAAAAGCGGGTGCATGAATTACCTAAACGAGTTATTTTAAAACGCGTTTTAACGGAAGATGTTATAATCATATAACAGAATTTAAATAAATAAACGGAAAGTAAATGAAAAAAGGTGGGATGTTACATTACCTACTCCTTAAGAGAAATTTCGTCCAGAAATTTAAGTAGGCGTAGTGGTCGTTGTTTCTTCTTCGAGATCTTGCATTTCCGCATCCACGAAATAAATGAGGGTACTTCCTTTGCATTTGATCTTGTCTTTCCCAAGTAAACTCGAGTCCTCTTTTGGCGTTCCAACGGACTTTAACGATCGGGATTCTACTTTGTTTTAGCGTCATGACGGAGGTGTCCACAATTTCAACCGGTTCCTTCACATAATGAAGTTTGTCATCAATAGTAAGGTCCTAGAGAGGGATGACGAGTTCGGGTTCAGCAAAACACTTCTTCAAATTTGATACATGGAAAGTAGGATGGACGGAGCTCAGTTGAGGCGGAAGATCTAAACGATAACCAACGGTTCCAACAAGCTCCAAGATTTCGAAAGGACCAATATACCGCGGATTTAGTTTATCGTGTTTCCCGAAACGGATTACACCTTTCCAAGGTGAGACTTTTAACATTGAGGTCGTTACGTCTTTTGTCAGTATAGCTCTTTTGACGACTACGGGCCGTCCAGAGCCTATCTCGGATTTGAACGATCTTCTCGGTTGTTTCATGAATGAGTTCGGGTCCGGTGATTTGTGTGTCGCCTACTTCGGCCCAACAAAGAGGAGAACGACATTTTCGGCCATATAACGCTTCAAAAGATGCGGCTTTAATACTCGCGTGGTAACTATTGTGGTAAGAGAACTCGGCTAGTGGCAAATGCTTGTCCCAATCTTTTCCAAAATCAACAACGCAAGCTCGTAACATGTCTTTCAAGGTTTGGATTGTGCGTTCGCTTTGTCCGTCAGTTTGTGGATGATATGCGGTGCTCATGGTTAAACCCATTCCCAACGCTTCTTGTAAGGTACCTCAAAATCTAGAAACAAAACGGCCATCTCGGTCCGAAATAATCGATAAAGGTACACCGTGACGGGCTACG
This sequence comes from Rutidosis leptorrhynchoides, assembly GCF_046630445.1. Taxonomy (NCBI): domain Eukaryota; kingdom Viridiplantae; phylum Streptophyta; class Magnoliopsida; order Asterales; family Asteraceae; genus Rutidosis; species Rutidosis leptorrhynchoides. Next base: position 200,443,115 of record NC_092338.1, read on the forward strand.
ATCTCTTTAATGTAAAGTTGTTCAAGTTTCTCCATTTTGTCGGTTTCCTTCATGGCTAGGAAGTGGGCGGATTTGGTGAGACGGTCTACAATAACCCAAATAGTATCATAACCGCTCGCCGTTTTTGGTAGTTTTGTGATGACATCCATCGTTATTCTCTCCCACTTCCATTGTGGGATTTCGGGTTTTTGAAGTAGCCAGGATGGTCTTTGGTGTTCGGCTTTGACTTTGGAGCAAGTTAGGCACTTTCCAACATAAGTAGCGACGTCTCTCTTAATATTCGGCCACCAATATTGTTCTTTAAGGTCGTGGTACATCTTATTGGCGCCGGGGTGAATCGAGTGTCTTGACTTATGGGCTTCGTCTAGAATAAGGTTTCGTAAATTCCCATAACTAGGCACCCAAATCCTTCCGGGGAAAAATCGGAGTCCAGTCTCCTTAGCTTCTAATCGAAAGTCGAGGACATTTAAATGTTCGAGAGAAATTTTTTCATCCTTGAGAACCTCATCTTGGGCTACACGAATTTGGCTATTGAGATTGGTGTGAATAGTGATGTTTAAGGCTCGGACACGAAGAGGCACCATTCTTTCCTTTCGACTTAAGGCATCAGCTACTACATTCGCCTTTCCGGGATGGTAACGAAGCTCACAATCGTAATCATTCAAAGTTTCAATCCACCATCGTGGTCGCATGTTTAGTTGTTTTTGGTCAAAGATGTGTTGGAGGCTTTTGTGATCAGTGAAGATAGTGCTCTTGGTTCCATAAAGATAGTATCTCCACATTTTAAGTGCAAAGACAACGGCTCTGAGTTCGAGATCATGTGCCGTGTAGTTCCGTTCATGAATTTTTAGTTGTCAGGAGGCATAACCAATGACTTTCTTTCGTTGCATTAATACACACCCAAAACCATGTTTCGAGGCATTGCAATATACAACAAAATCATCATTACCATCGGGAAGTGACAAGATAGGAGCGGTGGTTAGCTTTGTCTTCAAGATTTGAAACGCGGATTCTTGTTCGGCCGCCCAAATGAATTTCTTTCCCTTGTGAGTTAACGGGGTTAGAGGATGAGCAACCAAAGAGAAATCTTTGATGAATCTACGATAGTATCCTGTGAGACCCAAAATTTGACGAATGTGAGTAGGAGTAGTAGGAGTTTCCCATTTGATAATGGCTTCGATTTTTGATGGATCGACCTTAATACCTTGATCACTTATAACATAACCAAGAAATTGAACTTCCTTCAACCAAAATTCACACTTGGAGAATTTGGCATAGAGTCGTTCTTGTCTCAAGAGTTCAAGCACAAGTCGGAGATGTTGTTCGTACTCTTCTTCACTTTTAGAATAGACCAAAATATCATCGATGAACACGATAACGAATTTGTCGAGGTATGGTTTGCACACACGGTTCATGAGGTCCATGAACACCGTCGGTGCATTAGTTAGACCAAATGCCATTACAAGAAATTCATAACTACCATAACGAGTTCGGAAGGCGGTTTTAGAGACATCTTCCCCCTTAACTCTTAGTTGGTGATAACCCGAACGGAGATCGATTTTTGAATATACACAAGACCCTTGTAGTTGATCAAAGAGGTCGTCGATGCCCAGAAGAGGATATCGGTTCTTAACCGTCAATTTGTTTAGTTCACAATAATCAATGCACATTCGTAGGGATCCATCTTTCTTCTTAACGAACAAAATCAGAGCGCCCCATGGTGAATGGCTAGGTTGGATAAAACCACGGTCAAGTAGTTCTTGGATTTGACTTTGCAATTTTTGCATTTCGGATGGAGCAAGTCTATACGGTGCACGTGCTACGGGTGTGGCTCCCGAAATAAGATCGATTTGGAATTCTACCGGTCGATGAGGTGGAAGACCCGGCAATTCTTTGGGAAATACATCGGAAAAGTCACTAACAATTGGCACATTATCGATATGCTTCTCGTCGATCTTGACTTTCTTAACATGGGCTAGAATCGCGAAACAACCTTTACGAAGGTATTTTTCAACTTTAAGGCACGAGACGGGGTTGAGTCCGGTGCAACTCTTATCACCATAGACAATCAAGGGTTCACTATTCTCGATAGGAATTTGAATCGCTTTAAGATCGCAAAGGATGTGAGATTTTGTTTTGGCTAACCAATCCATACCAATGATTACATCGAAGCTCCCTAGTTCTATAGGTATCAAGTCAATTTCAAACTCTTTACCCATTAAGTTTAACGTACACCCCCGATAAAATTTGTCGGCACTCAATAGTTTCCCGTTGGCCACTTCAATGGTATAAGTAGTATCTAGTGGGAGTGGTGGAGTGCTAAAAGAATGAGTCAAAGTCTTGGATACAAAACTCTTATCGGCACCCGAATCGAATAAGCAAGAGACATAAGAATTGTTGAGAAGAAACGTACCCGTGACTAGTTCATTGTCATCTCGGGCTTCCTCGGTGTTAATGTTAAAAGCTCGTCCGCGCGTATTGGGGTTATCTTTCTTCTTTGGGCATGCATTTCTATAATGACCCGTTTGACCACATTCGTAACAAGTGACCGTCTTTGGTGTATTGGGCCCCTTTCGAGCGACGGGGGCGGCACTTTTACAATCGTTGGTGAAGAGACCCGTCCTAATCCATAGGGACGAATACAATAACATATGGTTACATCGTGAAGTACTAACCTCTATATGATACATTTTACAAACATTGCATTCATTTTTAAAAGACAAACTTTCATTTCATTGAAAGTTGATAGGCATGCATACCCTTTCATAATATATCCAATCTATAAATGACTTAATCTGTTATCTTCTTAATAATAATCTTTATTGAACTCAATGACTTGAATGCAACGTCTTTTGAAATATGCCATGAATGACTTCAAGTAATATCTCTAAATGAGCAAATGCACAGCGGAAGATTTCTTTCAAACCTGAGAATAAACATGCTTTCGAGTGTCAACCAAATGGTTGGTGAGTTCATTAGTTTATCATAAACATTCATTTCCATTATTTTAATAGACCACAAGATTTCAGATATATAATTGTACACGTAACCCGAGTACAAAATAGTACGCATAATCTGCGAATTAAAAATCATTCATATGGTGAACGCTTGATAACCGACTTAACTTTAATGCATAGAATATCCCCAAACAGAACCTCTCGTCTGTATAATAATAATAATCTCGAAGTACTAAAGCATCCGTACCCCGGATGGGACTTGTCGAGGTCCATAGATCTATCTTTAGGATTCGCGTCAATTAGGGGCCATACCCGTTTCCTAATTATTAGATTACCAAGCTAAAAACGGGTGATATTCAATATTCATAATCCAGCCATAGAATGTAGTTTTTGATCACTTGTGTCTATTTCATAAAACATTAATAAAATCAGCGCATGTATTCTCAGTCCCAAAAATATATATAAAAAGGGAGTAATGAAACTCACAATACTGTATTTCGTAGTAATTATGCATATGATGGCATTTAACAAGTGCAAGGTTGGCCTCAGATTCACGAACCTATATATATATATATATATATATATATATATATATATATATATATATATATATAAGTTATTTAATTATTAAAATAACACATAATTTAATAAAATATAACAAGTATATTAATAGTATTAATATATATAATTTTTTATATGTTTTAATATATATATATACAATTTCATCTCAAATATATATATATATATATATATATATATATATATATATATATATATATATATATTCTATGTATTTTAAATAGTCCATATTTATGTTCATAATACATAATAATATGATAAATTCTTACTAAAGTAATTTAATAATATAATCTTTATCATTCGTATAACAAAAATTTATGTTAGGTTTACATATGGTACAAAAATATATTTATATATTAATTGATATACTTTATATATATGGTTTAATTAACATCACTTTAAATGATAAAAATTAACTATATACAATACTAATGTAGTTGTATAATAATAATAATAATAATCTTTTTAGCAATAATAATAATGATAATAATAATTATACTTAATAATGTTAATAATAATTAATAATGATAGTCATTTTATTCGTAGTAGCATTAATATTGTTATTAACGATAGTAATAATAAGTTGTGTTATATTTATAACTATAGTAAAAATATAACTTTAGTAATAATGATAATACTAATAACGATATTGATGATAATAATAGTAATAATATTAGTGTTATTAATAATTAATAATTATGATAATGATATTAATAGAAATGATAATTTTAATAAAAAAATTAAGTTTAATAATAATAATAATGATAATTTTAATAAAAATACTAATGATAATAATTTTATTGATAAAAATTCTAATGATAATTCTAAAAGTGATAAAATGATAATAATAATAATAATAATAATAATAATAATAATAATAATAATAATAATAATAATAATAATAATAATAATAATAATAATAATGATTCGTTCGAATTATGAATTAAATTATAATTTTTAAATCATTAGATTTTATAATTACATTGGTAATCTAATTATACCACTTTTATATATTCTAAATTATATCATAATTATCTTATCTGTAATATATACATCTTAATATTTCCTAATGTTAATCTTTTTCAATATCGTAATCAAAATCATAATATAATGATAATGATGTTACTGATAATAATAATAATAATAATAATAATAATAATAATAATAATAATAATAATAATAATAATAATAATAAATAAAGTGAGTAAACTACCTTCAAGCTCTTTCTAAAAAAAAATGCCTAAGACCAGGCTCGAACCCGTGACCTCTCGTTAACTCAACACACCCCTTAACCATCACGCTGCTATTGATTTCTGTTTTAATCTGAGTCTAATATTTTTTTAACCCGTAATATCTGTTTTTCCATTTTCCTTCTTCATCATCTAAAATTCAGATAGACCAGACATTAATCGATAATCATAATATTAAAATTACGGTTTGAATTAGGACGTTTTAATTGAACAGAACAATTGATGGAGTTTGGACTTCCATGACAGCAGAAAAAAATAAAAATAAAAATTTTCAGTAATAGCAGATGCACGAAGAACTCAATGAACCTCAATGTTAATTTCGAAATTTGGACACAATTAGATTATGTTTATAACATAAAATAGATTCTATATCTTTCATATAAACTTTTCGAATCGTTAATTCCAACAGAAACAACTTCTATAACATCAATTTAATTGTATAAGACCCGTTTAACTTTTCATTTCTACACTTTGACTCCAAAATTCATTTTTGATTCGCAAATTAAGACTTGAAAATGTACAGAAAGATTCATGAAATGATTTAGATCACTTCTGCATTTTTAAATTTTAAAGATTGAATCGAAACATGAGCTTATGATTCTTACCTCTTCGAACAGAGTAATGGTCGGTTTTTATTCCTGATAAGGCTAAAAAGGAACATATATTTCATAGCAATATCCCTTCTAAATAATAGGTTTTCATATGTAATTGTATTATATTTTCATTGTAATTGTTTAAATAAATAAGTGTGAAGACAAAAGGCGAAAACGAAGATTTGAAGACACAAACGTCCAAAAAGCTCAAATGTACAAGATACAATTCAAAAGGTTCAATTTATTGATGAGAAACGTCTAAAAATGACAAGAGTACAAGTTACAAAACGCAAAGTACAAGATATTAAATTATACGAAAGGACGTTCGAAAATTAGGAACCGGTACCCGAGCCAACTATCAACGCTCGACGCAACGGAGCTGAAAGTACAAGTCAACTATGCACAAGAATATAATATAATATTTAAATAATTCATAATAAGAATAATAATAAATAATAAAAAGTTGTTAATTGAGCATAGTTAAGGGGTCATAAGTGAAAATTTCAATTCAATATTTGCCTATAAAAGGCAATTCATTTGATCGATTTATGTACACCTTTCTTCATATTTCTTTCTCTCTTCTGTAATATGTAATATATATTTATATTATAATTTTAATATAAGTTAATTTTAATAATAAAGTTATGGTTTAGTTGGGTTATTGTAAGAAATGTTTTACGGGTTTTAAGTCGAAATTCTGTCCGTGCAACGCTGCGCGATTAATCACCACTGTAAGCTATGTTCTTCCTTTTTAATTTAATGTCTCGTAACTAAGTTATTATTATGCTTATTTAAGCCGAAGTAATCGTGATGTTTGACTAAATATTAAGACGGGGTTATTGGATTTTGTACCATAATTAAGGTTTGGGCAAAAGACCGACACTTGTGGAAATTGGACTATTGACTATTAATAGATGGGGGGTATTGTCTAATTGAGTGACAACTCATTGGAGTCTGTCGAACCTATCTTCAAATTAATTATCCTAATATTTAATAATGATTATGGTTGTCCTATTTAGTGACGTTCATATGGAATCTATTATAATCATTTAATTAATTATTCGGGTTGGGTAATTGATTATTCAAACTGATCAAGTGGGTAAATTAATATTCATATCTAATCAAAACAGGGGTGGATTACCTACAGTGATAACTGGTGTAATTGTTGACAGAAGTGATAACTGCGTCACAGTTTAAATCCTTAATTAGTTGGAATATTTGACTTCGAGTATAAGGGTAATTTGACGAGGACACTCGCACTTTATATTTATGACCGATGGACTATTATGGACAAAAACCAGATAGGTATCAAATAAACCAGGACAAAGGACAATTAACCCGGGTAACAATTAATTAAATCAAAACGTCAAACATCATGATTACGGAATTTTAAATAAGCATAATTCTTTTATTGTATTTCTCATCGTATCTTTATTTACTGTCATTTTATTACTCGCAATTTTACTTACTGTCATTTTATTTATTGTCATTATTTTACGCACTTTAATTATCGTCATTTATCTTTACGCTTAAAATATAGAATCGACAAACCGGTCATTAAACGGTAAAACCCCCATTTTATAATAATATTACTACTTATATAATTATATATATTTTGTATAAATATAGTTGTTAAAAATATAGTAAGTATCACCAGCTCCCTGTGGAACGAACCGGACTTACTAAAAACTACACTACTCTACGATTAGGTACACTGCCTATAGTGTTGTAGCAAGGTTTAGGTATATCCATTATATAAATAAATAAATATCTTGTGTAAAATTTTATCGTATTTAATAGTATTTCCTAGTAAAAATTACTACTATTTTGTACCCCCTCGCATGACATCAAGTTTTTGGCGCCGCTGCCGGGGACGCTGAAAAACGCTATATTTTTGTAAACTATGTTTGTTTAAAAGTAATTTTTATTTTTAATACATCAAGGATTATTACAACATCAAGTGTTGAAAATACAACATCAATAAGTGTTACGCTATTTTCATGTAAAACTAGAATTATTAAATTGATTTAATAAAACGAATTAATAGTCTATCAATATAATATAATTTATAATTAGTAATCACTTAGTGTAGTTTGGATTACATCAAGTATATGCAAAAAATATATCTTTCAAAAGTACGCACATCAACATCGTGTTTGAAAAAATTACATCAAGTTTTTGTACGCACATCAACATCGTGTTTGAAAAAATAACATCAAGTTTTTGATAATTGTGATAAAGTTTAAATAATGCTAAGTGATTACTAAATGGAATATTGAGAAACATCGTTATTTTTGACCTACAATAACATCTTTGTTTTATAGTGATAAAGTTTTAAAAAGTCGTATTTATTAAATACTTCAGGGGTATATTATGTAACTTATAATTAATAATTTCGCTTTTCTGTGAATAGTAAATTAATTAATTTCGTTTCATTTACTATTCATGAATAGTAAATGAGTTAAAAAAAAGTTTTTTTAAAAAAAAAAATAATAATAAAAAAAATAATTAATATCGTTGAAACTAAAAAAAAAAAATATTATTGTAGGTTTTGTGTTTATTAACCTCCAAAAAAGGTTATTGAATAAATTCTATGTAATTATAATTATTATGGTTTCGACGAAAGTACAAGTCACGTTTATAAAATAAATATTAATATTTTATTAATATTTTATTCCACCCCTGTTATATTATATTACCTATCGTTTCATCAAGCTTTTAAAATTACCTATCTTCAACTTATTGTAAATAAAAATCGTACAGTTTTATATTTATTTGTCTAGAACACATATTATGCTTATTTAATACTATATGCGCCTTTTGTAATGATTAGCCGTTAAGTGTAATTGGTGACCTTTCTTTGATCACCATTTATTTTAAGTTTTTATTACCTTTAGATTTTTTGACTATAGTCGCAACTTTTAGTATTAAGTTTATTTTTGCCGTAGTTATTTTTTTTATTTCTAGATTTTTAGGCTTTGCCGTAAAATCCCTTAAGTACTTTTTCTTTAGATTAAAATTTAGATGCTTTAAAATTTTGCGACGCCGTGTAAAAAAAAAATATTAGTATCCTTTTAAGTTATTGCCGTTTTGGATATAGATTCTTTTTAAGCTTTAATACTTTAGTAACTACTTTTTAGTTTTAATTTTCGACGCGCTACAATTTTCTTATTTTTCGACCTTTTATTTTTCGACATTTTTCGACGCGCTCTTTTTCTTTCTTATTTCTCGACGCTCTAGTTTTTAAGACATAGATTTTTTCTTCAAAATTTCAAAACGAAAAATTATTTTAAGCGGTTAAATTGATAGACGTCCAAAATTTTCTGGTTCGTAGTAATAGTTGGATTTGTTAGTGGCGAGTTGTGGGCTTCCGATTTAAAGGGTCTTGGCTACCTGCTGCATCTATTGGCTATTCGAAACGTGGGCAAAATCAGAAAAGTCTATTAATTTGATAACTTATATAATTTTTATTTTTATAACTAATAAGATATTCAGTGAATGCACCGAGCGAAACGTTCACCACCTTTCATACGTTCACCACCTGTAACTCGATCAAGGCATTTAGCAAATATTGCTGCCATTGAATTTTTATAATCATCATCTAGACGACCAAGTACTCCAACTCAAATTTCCGATAATCTAATTTTTAAACCCTAAATATAAAGGCTCTCACAACCAAGAACCCGGAGGATATTCAAGGACAATTCCAAGATCCTGAACCACTAATCATTCCTCCTGAACCACAAACCGTTAAATCAGAATCTTCTAGTGATTCGTATTCAACAAATTCAATTATGGAAGTAACAGAACCTCTAAGTATGGAAGATCGAATGAGAGCCACACGCACGGGCCAAGGTCACGCCATCATTCAGCCAGATGTTAGAGCATCAGATTTTGAAATCAAAGGACAAATCCTACACATGATCACCAATCAGTGCCAATTTGGTGGTACAACAAAAGAAGATCCAAACGAACATCTTCGAACTTTTAATCGGATTTGTAATCTCTTTAAAATCCGAGAAGTTGCGAATGAAACTTTTTATCTTATGTTGTTCCCATGGACTTTAAAGGGAGAAGCCAATGATTGGTTAGAATCTTACCTGAAGGAACGATTGACACATGGGATGTTTTAGTTGAGAAATTTCTTCAAAGATTCTTTCCGGCATCTAAAGCCGTGAGACTTCAAGGAGAAATTGCCACGTTCGTGCAAAAACCAAATGAAACATTATATGAGTCGTGGACAAGATTCGGAAGGATGTTGAGAGGATGTCCTCAACACGGTTTAGACACTTATCAAATAGTACAAATATTCTACCAAGGTGTCAACGTTGCTACACGAAAAGACATCGACATAATAGCTGGTGGTTCCATTATGAAGAAAACCGCAACTGAAGCTTACAAAATTATTGATAACACAGCCTCCCACTCTCATGAGTGGCACCAAGAGAAAGATATATATCGTTCATCTAAAGCGGCTAGAGCCGATTCTAGCCATAACTTTGATTCCGTTTCTGCAAAAATAGATGCTTTCGAGAGACGAATGGAAAAGATGAATAAAGATATTCACGCAATACGAATCAGTTGTGAGCAATGCGGTGGACCACACTTAATGAAAGACTGTCACATTGAACAAACGATGGAACAACGTGAGAATGTTGTCTACATGAACCAAAGGCTGGAAAATAGTTATCAGAATAATTATCAACCGCCAAGGCCAAACTTCAATCAAAATCAAAACATTCTTTACAATCCAAATGGACCCAATAATAACTCGTATAACCAACAAGGTCCAAATAACCAACCAACTCAAAACAACACTTTCAATCAACAAAGACCTAGCTTGTATAAACCACCACAACAAACCGAAGAGAAAAAGTCAAATCTGGAAGAAGTGGTATTTAAGCTAGTTGAATCTCAAACACAATTTATTGAAACTCAAACCCAAACGAATGAGAGGTTTGATCAGTCATTTAGAACTCAACAAGCTTCCATTTTGAATCTAGAAAAACAAGTAGGTACTCTTGTTAGATTGATGAGTGAAAGGGAACAAGGAAAGCTACCGAGTAATAATGAAGTAAATCCTCGGAATGAAAATGTTAACATGATATCAACAAATTCTGAAAAACCAATACCAGAAGATGGGAAAGTTTTAAATGTAAGTAACAATGAAGAAGTTACAACACCACCACCACCCGAGTATGTAAAGCCAGTGGTGGCACCATACAGACCACCCATCCCGTTTCCAAGAAAAGGAGTTGAGTATGAGCAAGTAATAGGTAATAAAGTTTGTGATACCTCTGGAAAGAAGAAGAAGAAGAATAAAAAAGTGCAAGAAACAAAAACAGTAGAAGTAAACCCGGTGAAGATAGTTCCACCAAAACCTCCACATAGGGTAGGTGATCCGGGTGAATTTATTGTTCCTTGTCTACTTAGTGATTGTGTTATGTATGATGCACTAGCAGATTTAGGTGCAAGTGTGAGTGTTATGCCTCTTTCCTTATATAAGAGATTAGGTGTAGGTGAGTTAAGTCCAACAGATATGAGCGTTCGACTCTTTGATCAAACCATTAAGCACCCAGTTGGAATTGCTGACAACCTACCCGTTCAAATAGGTAATTTAACCTTTCTAGTCGAATTCATTGTCATTGACATAGAAGAGGACCCAAACATTCCTCTAATTTTAGGTCGACCATTCTTAGCGTCCACCGGGGCGTTATTTGATGTAAGAAAGGGTAGAATGACACTTAGTAATGATGAAAAATCAATCACCTTTGTGATTCGAAAGTCTAAATCTCCACCAACCAAAACCGTTGAACCAGCAAAAATGATTGGTAAGAACCATGTTGTTTTACCAACTCCAACGGTAGTGCTTAACAATAATAAAATGCCTAAGTGTAGGGAAAATGAAACAACATCTAATGATGACCTGATAACAAAGAACCCCATTGTTGATACGAAATTAAAAGACCCCGTTATTAACAGTTCAATGAAGAAACTTTTTAAACGGGTTTACGATGCTAGAATTAAGGGGAATTTTAAGTTATGTAACCGGTTAGTATCCAATCTGTCGCCTAAAGAAAAGGCGAAACTAGTTGAATTTGTGGATATTACGGAAGAAGTCGGTCACTGGCTTAAAGAAAAAGTCACAGTTATGCAAGTTGATTATGGTCCAAGAGAAATTGACAAAGAAGTTAATCACAATTTCAACACCACAACTACCTAAGTGTGGGGAGATTCAAATGTTCTAAAAAGAAAATGCTATCTGGAGTTAGTTGTTCTGTTCTCCTGTAGTTCCGAGAATGGAATCCGATTGGTCTTTTTCACTAGCAGACACTAAAGAACTAGTTTTCTCTCTCCATTCTGAATTTTTTTTTGTTTTTTAGGTTTTATATGAAATTAATATGCTTTTGAAATTTAAGTTTTGTGTGAATTTAAAAAAAAATTTTACTTTATTTCATTAAGTTGAAAATATGATTTTAAAATTCGTCATGAGTTGAACACTAGGTCATTGAACCGAAATTGCTTTACCCGAGGGCGGGGCGACAAATTTTGTTATCATTATTTTTAATATTATTGATCTAAAGTATACAAAAAAAAAAATTAAACCCAAAAATCTTTGCTTTTAAAACAATCGCTTTAAAAATGACAAATTGTAAATTTTGTCGAGGGACGGACTAGGTAAACATACCGAAACTACCTAAAGTAAAAGGAAACAAAATTTTTAAAAAAATTATTCATTTAAATTGTTTTAATAAATAAAGGTTTATTAAAAAATATATATATAATAAAAATATTATGTATGTTTGTAGTTTATCTTATGTACAAAACAGGGTAAAACATCGCACTTTCAAAGACTGACATTAAGTTCAGCAAAAGCTACTAATTTTGACGATAAGACGCAAAACATATGTGAAATTACAACAAAAAGAATGAACGATGAGGCGCGCCATCTATCACTCGATGAGCTTTGTAATTTACAAACTCGGTATTTTAATCACTTTTCTACACTAATCACCCTCATGAATTTATAATTATAGTCTGATTTCATGCAAATGAGGGCATTGCATGATCTCAAGTGTGGGGAAGGGTTATAAATTCTCTCAGGTTTACACTTAGTTTAATTGCCAAATTTTGTGAAAATTTGAAAAATTTTCAACTAAATGAAGTCAAAATCATGTTTATACATATTTATGAACGATGAAAACTAGGTGTTAATGCCGAAATTATCGTTACCTCGGAAAGGACATAAATTGAGAAACACCCTAAAATGATTGAATTCATTTATAATGGAATAGAAGAGAATAAAAAGGCAAAGAAAGAAATAAATAAAATCTGAGTGTGGGAAGAATTCACCAAGTTCTTTAAAACATATATCACATATCTGTACAAGATTATTGCAGGTACTTTTGTTTTGGACGATAATAATCAGTTTTACCCGATTTATTGTAATACTTTTGAAAGAAAGATGGATCTACAAGATGAATCAATTCCATCATTAAAAGGAAGTAAAGTCTTCCGAAAAAGACACGCGCTTCTTGATTTAGGTCAAGAAGTTGTCGTCCAGACCAGCTGTAGGTTGACAAAAAATCTAGAAAAGTCATCACTAAAATCAGCAGGAAATCCACGGACCTCAACATCAAACAGGGTCACCAAGTGGTCAGACTTATCCTAACTATGAGAGGATCTGTCTCGTAAAATGGGGAGGGCGCCGTGCAAATTAGCTTGATAAGACTAATGAATCAGACCCCCAGAAAGGATAATCTCCTTAAAGATTAAAAATCAGCTTTTAAGCCTGATATTACTCAATCCTTGAGATTGACCTTAAAGATTGAGAATTACAAACTCATGGAATTCGATGATATCTAAACTCGAGCTTGAACGAGAAAATATTTTGATCAAAAATACAAACCGATTTGTTTTCTGAAAACACATTTTCAATGCATTCATTACCATTGAACGTAAAATCCTAGGAATTCACCTGGAATTCATTAGGTCACCTGAACCAAATCGGGTGTCAACCGTAAGAACGGTGGTTGCATAGCATGTTCGAAGACAGGACCTTGTGCCAGACCGAAAAATTATAAGGGTGAGCTTTACTATTGCTCCTACAAAGGATAGTAATTGCGTCCGACACGTTATAGACCATAATTAAAAGCATGTCAGGGGACATTGCCTTAACAGTTGCTTGTTCAACGCTTTCCTTTACAACCGGACGGTAGTTTACCGAAAGGTAATATACGGAGCAAGTATACTGGACGTGTTGCTTTCCTAATACAAGGTTAGCAAGTGGGTAACACAAAACCACAAATGTTGAGCTAAAATTTTCAAATCTGAAACCCACACAACCCACAAAAATATTTTGCAAACACCGGTGAAGGGTTATTCCGAAAAACTTATCTAGGGTAAAAGCTAGATTGAATTTTCAAAAGATTAAATGTTTTCATAAAGATCCAATTTCCTTAAGGATCTACATTTTCATAGTCATGTGGGACTGTAAACTGCCTTTCAAATGTGCACTTTGCTTTGGAAACCGAAAGTAAATCAGCTATTTGATTGCAAGTGTCGTTGACCTAAACCCGAGGCAACTGTGGATGACACACCCACCTTTAACCATGGTTCTATCGTTACTATCATTGTTTATACCACCATATCAAAATCACTGATGTACAAAGTGTGAAGAATAAAGAAGTGATTCGTGTGATGTATTATATTATTTCAAGTTATGTATTGCTTGAGGACAAGCAACGCTCAAGTGTGGGGATATTTGATAAGGCTAAAAAGGAACATATATTTCATAGCAATATCCCTTCTAAATAATAGGTTTTCATATGTAATTGTATTATATTTTCATTGTAATTGTTTAAATAAATAAGTGCGAAGACAAAAGGCGAAAACGAAGATTTGAAGACACAAACGTCCAAAAAGCTCAAATGTACAAGATACAATTCAAAAGGTTCAATTTATTGATGAGAAACGTCTAAAAATGACAAGAGTACAAGTTACAAAACGCAAAGTACAAGATATTAAATTATACGAAAGGACGTTCGAAAATCCGGAACCGGTACCCGAGCCAACTATCAACGCTGGACGCAACGGAGCTGAAAGTACAAGTCAACTATGCACAAGAATATAATATAATATTTAAATAATTCATAATAAGAATAATAATAAATAATAAAAAGTTGTTAATTGAGCATAGTTAAGGGGTCATAAGTGAAAATTTCAATTCAATATTTGCCTATAAAAGGCAATTCATTTGATCGATTTATGTACACCTTTCTTCATATTTCTTTCTCTCTTCTGTAATATGTAATATATATTTATATTATAATTTTAATATAAGTTAATTTTAATAATAAAGTTATGGTTTAGTTGGGTTATTGTAAGAAATGTTTTACGGGTTTTAAGTCGAAATTCTGTCCGTGCAACGCTGCGCGATTAATCACCACTGTAAGCTATGTTCTTCCTTTTTAATTTAATGTCTCGTAACTAAGTTATTATTATGCTTATTTAAGCCGAAGTAATCGTGATGTTTGATTAAATATTAAGACGGGGTTATTGAATTTTGTACCATAATTAAGGTTTGGGCAAAAGACCGACACTTGTGGAAATTGGACTATTGACTATTAATAGATGGGGGGTATTGTCTAATTGAGTGACAACTCATTGGAGTCTGTCGAACCTATCTTCAAATTAATTATCCTAATAATTAATAATGATTATGGTTGTCCTATTTAGTGACGTTCATATGGAATCTATTATAATCATTTAATTAATTATTCGGGTTGGGTAATTGATTATTCAAACTGATCAAGTGAGTAAATTTATATTCATATCTAATCAAAACAGGGGTGAATTACATACAGTGATAACTGGTGTAATTGTTGATAGAAGTGATAACTGCGTCACAGTTTAAATCCTTAATTAGTTGGAATATTTGACTTCGGGTATAAGGGTAATTTGACGAGGACACTCGCACTTTATATTTATGACAGATGGACTATTATGGACAAAAACCAGATAGGTATCAAATAAACCAGGACAAAGGACAATTAACCCGGGTAACAATTAATTAAATCAAACGTCAAACATCATGATTACGGAAGTTTAAATAAGCATAATTCTTTTATTGTAATTCTCATCGTATCTTTATTTACTGTCATTTTATTACTCGCAATTTTACTTACTGTCATTTTATTTATTGTCATTATTTTACGCACTTTAATTATCGTCATTTATCTTTACGCTTAAAATATAGAATCGACAAACCGGTCATTAAACGGTAAAACCCCCATTTTATAATAATATTACTACTTATATAATTATATATATTTTGTATAAATATAGTTGTTAAAAATATAGTAAGTATCACCAGCTCCCTGTGGAACGAACCGGACTTACTAAAAACTACACTACTCTACGATTAGGTACACTGCCTATAGTGTTGTAGCAAGGTTTAGGTATATCCATTCTATAAATAAATAAATATCTTGTGTAAAATTTTATCGTATTTAATAGTATTTCCTAGTAAAAATTTCTAATATTTTGTACCCCCTCGCATGACATCAATTCCTGTTTTGTTTTATTTTGAAATTGCAGTATAGAAATTAGAGTGTATAATTGAGCGATTGAGGTTAGAAATCGAATGATTCCTCCTTAAACGTGAACTTGATCGATTAATAAGGGAAAGAAAATTCGACATGATCTCACGGGTAACCAGGGAGGTGAAGAAAAATTAAAAAGGTTGATTTGATTTCTTTTAACAGATAGTGATATACATATATCATATGCATTACGAGTATGTATTTATATTCAATATTAATAATGAATAAATATAATTATATTAATAATAATACAATTAATTATAAATAATTAAAATACTAATAATAATATTAATAGGAATAATAATAATAATATTGATAATCAACATTATAATTATATTAATAATAATAAATAACAATAATGAATATATTTATTATAAAAATGATAATAATAATATTAATGGTAACAAATAATAATTTGTATTATTTAATAATAATATAACAATTTAAATTTATGAGATTCCTATCTATATATATTAAATTAGTAATATTAATAATACTAATATATATGTTAATATTGAAAGTAATAATAATATTACTATAACAATTATAATTTAATTTATAATTAAACTTATTATATTAGATATTAATATTACATATTATTAATTATGTAATATATATATAATAACCTACATTAAATATTTAATATTCAAACATTAAAATATATATAGAAATCATATATATATTCATTTCAATAACAACTTAATTATTCTATATATTATCTTACATTTTAATTCAGATGGTTAAAGTGTACTTTATTAACTTAAAATATTATATATACACTTATATTTATATATATATTTATATTTACACACACAAAATTGCTCGTGAATCGTAGGGTTAAATCCTGTAGTTAATTAAACGTATGAAATCATTTTAATGTAACACGTCAAATGGGTTTATCTTGTTAACAACCGTTATCCAAATTATTTATTCTCTATGATTTCACTTTTATAATAAATATTATGAAAGCCAAATAATTAACTTATCAAGAGTCACGAGAAAATTATTGTAAAACATACTTAGAATGTTAAGCAGGAATCTCCACTAACATTTGTCTAGTTCCTTTCAATTGACACTTTTGTTCTTACATGTAATTCACTTTACCAATTATTCCGAATACCGTTAAAAAGGAAAGGTTTCCTAAATCAAAGTGGACCTCTCAACAGAGATTTGCAATCATACAATGTATCTGATAAATCAATCATTTGATATTATCTTCTAATTCCATCGCTAATCATATGGAAACAAATACGTTCATATAAAGTATTATATGTTTAATACTTTGTTAACATTTTCAAATTGTAATATATATATATATATATATATATATATATATATATATATATATATATATATATATACACACACACACACATATATAATCATACTCATTTATATACTGGTTCGTGAATCGTTGGAATTTTGGTCGAGGTTAAATGAACGTATGAACATAGTTTAAAATTCTTGAGATTTAACTTAACATACTTTGCTTATCATGTCAGAATAATATAAAGATGAAGTTTAAATTTGTTCAAAAATTTTCGGGTCGTCACAGTTGGCCTTATGACCAATTCCTTGGCACCTATGGCAAATTAGCTTGCCACATTCGCCAAAGTGATGTTTGTGTGGCATTTTTTGCAAAGAGTTAGGTTTCCGACATAACCCTTCTTACCATCGGAGGTGAAAGGCTTCTTGGCAAAGTTGTTGTTGTTGCTTGATTGAGGGGATTCCCATTTTCTTTTGTTCCTACCCGACTTATCCTCGGCTTTAGGTGCCGGTACTACGATTTCATCCACCGTTTCTATCAATTGGCAGGCTATCTTCAAAGCTTCTTGGTGATTAGCGGGTTTGGATGACATTACCCCGTGTTTGATGCTCTTTGGAAGACCATCCATGTAAAGTTCAACCCTTAGAGACTCGGGGTTCACAAGGTTTGGGCACATCAAGGCTAGTTCAGAAAATCATTGATTGTAGGCCTTGAGATCATTTTCGACCGCTTTTAAATTTCTTAGCTCTTGTTCGAGCCTTCGGGTTTCTTCATGAGGAAAATATTCAATGATCATCTTTTCCGATAAATCGACCCAAGAGAGGGCGTGGGCTTCATCGGTACCCACCGATTGTACATAGGTGTTCCACCAAGTGAGCGCGACACTGGCGAAAGTGTGAGTGGAGTACTTGACCTTGTCTTGGTCCCGACAACCGCTTATGCTAAAGACGGCTTCCGTTTGCTCAAACCATCGGGTGAGCACAACCGGTCCCCCGGTTCTATCGAAAGTGTGAGGTTTGCACCCCATGAAATCTTTATAGGAGCATCCCTCGTTTGAATTACCGGCTCCATTGTTGTTGTTGTTGTGGTTGTTGTTATTGTTATTGTTGTTGGATGAGTGACCGGCCATGGCCGCATCTACGGCGGTGGCTATCATTCGTTGTAGAGCTTGTTCGGGAGTCTCATGGCGTGGTACCCGGCGAGGAGGCATTGTTCCCTCAAAACACAAGAATATCGTTGATTAGTATTCTCAATAATACTAACCGTGATATGGAATAAGGATAAAGAGAAAATTTTCCTTGACTCGCCTTAAATTGTTTATGTTATAATGTCGGAACGTCCATATGAGTCACCGTAATATAATCCCGGCAATTATATTACCCTAATTCATATGTGCGTTCTACATTATTTCATAAGTTCAAGGTGGCGTGTCAATCAAATTAAACAACGTGAGATTAAGATGGAATAAGAGTTAGATATGAATAGAAGAGTGTAACGACCCAACCCGTATTAAACCGGCCCATAAAAATTTTTCCTTTTAATATACGTTAAATAATACTTTAGGTCCCATTACACATTTACCAAAACATATTTGTTACCAAAGTAAGTTCAACGAACTTAAAGCATACATTAATAATTTAAACTTCTAAATACAATAATACGTAGTTAAATCATAAATCGATTATAATCATTATGACCCGACTAGTTACGTTTACACAAAACCGAGCATGGTGATTTGGGACTACGCTACCCAAATCCTAATCGAGTACAAAAGCAAGATCTTCTAAGCAACCTAGCCAAGATCTCTAATCCCCAAGCTTACCCGAGCCGCCAAGCATGCGAACCTATAAAAATATCAACAACGAGAGGGTAAGCTAACGCTTAGTGAATGTTAACATACTACATACATATATATGCATAAAATGGACACGCCACATAAATAATCAAATACCGCATATCGGAGCATCCAAGTATAAGGCAACTACACTAAGCATACCGTACGATCTCTAAGCAACAAGCTAAAGATATCAACAAGTTTAAGTTCACCAACGACGATGTGAACAACGCCAATAAGCTACACCCGGAGGGTTAGCTACAATACAATAATACATTAATATATATAACAATATAAACGAATAAGGTTACCAAACTACAAGGTTAACCCCTTAACCTCAATCATACGAACATTGGCCGAACAACCCGAGCCTTAGTAAATTCGCACAACCCGAAATTCACCTTTCCACCAATTCAACAACCGAGGTTGGCCGAACTACCCGAGCCTCAATGAATTCGAACAACCCAAAATTCATCACCTCATCGATAAGATGACCGAACAACCCGAGTCATCATGAATCCGCACTACCCGAGATTCACTTCCCAAATCAAAACCCACATCATCGGGTTATCCAAAACGTAACACAATACTAACCCTTCGCCATTGGGGTTATAACATCCACATCACAACCACGTGTGATAACGTACACACAAAACGTGTACCTCGCCAAAGGTGGTTAACCAAAACGCACAACCATGCCAATTGGACTCATACAAAAGTCCATCAAATCCACCTATATGTGAAGTGAGCTCTATAGCAGAGAATCACTTCACCCGACCCGCACCCATCCTACACATACATATGCACATAGGATATTAACACTCACCTTGTCGCCTTGAAGAAATGCTTCCAAGTAATCCGCAACTCGTCAATGGAAAGTACCTAATCCATTATCACAAATTTAACAACACACTTAGATTGGATCTACAACCAACCCAATTCGACACTTAGTGCAATTTCAACCCAAATGCACTTCCAAGGACAAACCGCGCCTAAACTACTCAACAATCACTAACATAAGTGATAATGGTCCTAATATGCCAATTAAACCCGAACACAAGTGTTAGACACTTATCGTTCTCAAAATCGCCCAAAACCCTAATTTTGACCCATAAGGTCAAAATCTCACCATTTACAAGTTTTGACACCAAAACATGTTTAACTCGGTTTTATACTTCAACTTAATCCATTTTAAGTTTACAAACCTCATCGAATCGACATTCGGGTCATAATCCTCAACAAACCCTAATTTTGACTCTAGTCAAAATTAGTCAACCACGAAAACCCTAAAAGTCTCCAAAACACCAATAATCACATGGTTAAATCATTAACCAACCCAAAACCCACCTTTAACACTTATAAGCCCGAATCTTGGTGTTAATCTCCAATTAACAACTAAATGGGTTCCATCTATGAATCATACAATCAAAAGCCCCAAATTTGAGTGATGAACACGAAAATGAAATTCGGAGTTAGAGCTTACCACTAGTATCATCGTATAGCTAAGAACGAGGAGAACAAACTTGTCAACTACGCCAAAGATCAAATCTCGCTTCTTCCTTTCCAAAAATCCCTTTGAAATCAAGTGGGTGTTTGAGTTTGAGAGGAAAAATGAAAAGAAAAGGAAAAATAAAATGAGAAATGAAATGGGTGGACCAGATTTAAGATCCCCATCTGGATCAATCGTGAAATGACCAAATTGCCATTGAACTTCATTTAATATTACAAGAATCTGGTGCCAGTTCGCACAGTATGCCGCGCCGCGGCATTAATGGTCGCGCCGCGACCTTTGCCGGAGTCTGGTGCCTTCTTTACCACACTTACTGATCTGATTTCTAGTTGATTGCCATGCCGCGGCCTCATTTGTCGCGCCGCGACGTTCCACGTGATCTGACTCCACTTCTCGCACACAAGGCTTTAACACTAGAAAATGCCCCGAACCCTTCTTACATCTATCGTACATACCCAATACATCTATAAATCATATACGGGGAAAACGGGGTGTTACAAAGAGTTCGAGTATAAATGCACAAGTAGTCAACTAATTCCTACTTCAAGTCTATATGCCGGTTGTAGTCTAGACTCACTAATGTACCCTATGACTCGGGGTTGACACCAATGAACTCTAAATTCCTACAACCAACGCTCTGATACCATCTGTAGCAACCCGGCAAAATCCTTATTGACGGCGCCGTCTACTTAGGTCCCATTATGTGGTCGTAAGTCTTTAAAATAACGTTTGACCAAAAAAATATGTCGCATTCATTTCAAATGTAAAGATTGTTTCAAAGTTTACAAGAATAGTTCAACCACAAGTTACGTTACAACGTTATAAGTACAAATGAAACCTATGCGACACAATTTAAAAGTAGCCAAAAGACGCTCCATGTATGCATATATACTCGACATCCAATGCAAGTATCAAAATAATGAGCGGAAGCATGTATCACAAAACGTTCAAGGACCTGAGAAAAACATAGAAATCTGTCAACGAAAACGTTGGTGAAATCATAGGTTTAAGTAAGTAAGTAAGTAAGTACAAATGAACCACAAGATTTATAACATTGAAATAATAGTAAACCATTCTAAAATTTGTTATCACGAGCACTCAATTACCAAGGCTTAACTTTCCATCCATAGAACCCCATCACAATAGTGTTAGAACATACACTGTTTCTCGAAAATATATTTCATCCGTAGAACGGTAGTGAACCGTCCGAATGAGGGTTTGTCAAACCCATACGGCCATACAACATAAGTTCTTGCTTACACCCGGCAAGTGTAACTAATGATAATCGAATTGAGGATTTTTGTTCTAACTCGTATGTAGAATGTTTATTTTCGTACTTGTGTTCACTTTGTAAAATGAAACGTTTATGTTTTCTCATCTCAAATGTAAGTATAAAAGGGTAAAAATGGGACTATGATCTCACCTTGAGTGCACGAGTAATAAAGTACTTCATAAGTAAACGTGTGCATGGACAATTGCTAGTCTTGACTTAAACAAGTAGGTTGTATCAATAACGGTAAAAACGATTGGTCAAAGTTGTTCAATTAGTCCTATGGCTCGTTACGACTCGATTATATAGCATGTGAATCAAATTGTCAAGTTTCATGCAAGATATAAGTATAAAAGCATGTTAGAACGATTGCATAAATGTTTGGTTAAGTTTGAATAAAAGTCAACTTTGGTCAAGTCAAAGTCAACGAAAAAGTCAACACGTTCGGGTCGGGTCCCGAACTATTTTTCTGAGGTTTTTAATCATATATAAGCATGTTGGCTAAGTTTCATGTTAATCGGAGGTGCGTAGCATAGTTAGAATTAAACGAAAAAGTGAAATTTTGACAGTCGGGTTTGGAGCGCCGCTCAAGGGTTTGGAACGCCGCTCCAGGTATCTGTTCAGCAATTCTGGCGGCTTTCAAGTGTCCAAAACGAGCCAAACTTCAAACAAGCATAATTTATGAACCGTAAACACTTAAAACGCGTATCTTGTATTGTTTGAAAGGTAATTTAACGAGAAACACAACTAAACACCTTTCATCAATTAAAAACTTCATTTACAAAAATCAAAATCCAAGTTGAATGCTCATTTAATGTTCATCATAAATACTTTCAAGTTCATAAATGCACATTTATGATTCGGGAATTAAATGCACAATATAATACGCCGTTTTGTAGGTAATTAAACATACAATACTACTAAACACTTACCAACAACATTGCAAGGCTTTTAATGCATCAAAAATCACATTTAAAGCTACCAAACCCTAACCAAAAATCATAAAATCCTTAATCATGTTAATGAGACTTTTCCAAGTCAACCTATATACCAAATTGAAGCTAATGATGCTAGTAACACTGCACTTTTAACATCTAATAAC
The DNA here is from genome assembly GCF_046630445.1 of Rutidosis leptorrhynchoides. Lineage (NCBI taxonomy): Eukaryota > Viridiplantae > Streptophyta > Magnoliopsida > Asterales > Asteraceae > Rutidosis > Rutidosis leptorrhynchoides. Next base: position 200,466,081 of record NC_092338.1, read on the forward strand.
ATTTAAGCAACCAAATCTCAAGATCAAACACACCCATTTCAAGTTTAAGCTAGTTACATCAAAATGACAAGAACAAGCATATAAATCATATATTCATGTTAGACTTGAGCCATAGACACTAATTAACACTTTTATAAGTTAAAAACATCAAGAACCAAGAATCTAGTGATTTTAGAAAGTTACCCAAAAGTGATGAAGTTGGTATGAAATCGAAGAGGAAGTTGCAAGGATTCCAAATATGTAATTTGTTTTGTAAAACACTTGCTAGATCGGAAATAGATGATGAATCTTTGTATTGGGTGTTTGAGAGTAAAAGGTGAAAGTATTAGATTTGAGGAGGTGAATGAATGGATGAGGAAGAAGTTGACCACTTTGACCTAGTTAAAACTTTGGTCACTTGGCAAGTTTAGTCCCTCGACTTTAAAAGCGGGTGCGTGAATTACCTAAACGGGTTATTTTAAAACGCGTTTTAACGGAAGATGTTATAAACATATAACTGACTTTACATAAATAAACGAAAAGTAAATGGAAAAAGGCGGGATGTTACACATATTATATAAAATTGAAATATTTTAATAATGTTATATTTTAGTTTTTCAAAAGTAATTATATTTCAAAGTTCATTTATAATCGTGTAAATAATAGAAGAATATTATGTCGTATCATGTTTACGTTTTTGAAACACTATATATACTTGTAATTTATAATATAAGCTGTAATTAAATCCATCAAAATTCATAAACAGATTATTTTATAAAACATTTTAATAATAAAGTTCTTTTTAAACTGAAAACATTTTAGTATGTTTGAAACTAAATCAAATAAATATTATAATTTGTTTTTCAAAGTTAGATTAGGAATCATTTTGTTTAAAGGTTAAACTAATGGGAATCGTTATATCATAAAATGTTTTAGAAAAGTAAAATCGTATATAACTCATAACAGGTTTTCAAGTTTATAAATTACCATTTGTTGGTGAAGCGTAAGATATTGTCCGAAGCTTAGATAAACGTATGAAATTACTTTAATGAAAAACGTCATTTTTCTTAACTTGTTGATATCCATTTTCTAAGTTATCTATATTCCCAACATTTCTCTTTTACCCAAAATAATATGAAAGTTAACTAGTTAACACCTATATAGGAAATCGAACAGGAAATTCCACTAACCCTTGTCTAGTTCCTTCTTGTAAATCACTTTACCAATTATTCTGAATACCGTTAAAAAGGAAAGGTTTCCTAAATCAAAGTGGACCTCTCAACAGAGACTCGTAATCATATCACAATGTTTCTGATAATTCAATCATTTGATATTATCTTCTAATTCCATCGATAAACATATTGAAGCAAATACGTCCATGTAAGGTATTATACGTTTAATACTTTGTTAATGTTTTCAATTAATATTTATATATATATAATCATATGTGCACATCCAGTTATATATATATATATATATTGTTCGTGAATCGTCGAGCACGGTCAAAGGGTGATTGATTACATGAATGTAGTTCCAAAATTTTGAGATTCAACATTACAGACTTTGCTTATCATGTCAGAAACATATAAAGATTAAGTTTAAATTTGGTCGGAAATTTCCGGATTGTCATAGTACCTACCCGTTAAATAAATTTCGTTCCGAAATTTGATTGGGATGGTCATGGTTGACAATAAGTATGTTTTCATGACTCATACAAGCTGAAAATTGGAGTTTTATCCTCATCAAGTAATATAGATAAAACAATTTGATTTTTTGAAGAGTACGAGTGAAGTTATCACAAAAGAGTGAAATGAGTAAATGCAGGTTCGACTTACCGGTGACGTAGTCACGGTTGATTTTCGGAATTTAAGGGATTTAAAAGAAAATCTTTGTAATAAGATTAGGTTCTTCGGTAATTAAGGAAATTAGGATCTTCTTTGGTTAAATGCAATAATCTGTTTCGATTGCTCTGTCGAATATTTCACTATAAATCCACTCCCTTCGTTTCTTTATTTCTACAGCTCACACCTTCTATTCTTTCTCCCTCAATTCATACCTTAAAGCATTCATCAATATGCTTCATCCAGTTCTGATTCTTGATATACTCCTAACTTTCATATCTATCGTTCTTCTTTTTCATCTGCTATCGGAGGAATCTATTTGTAAGACCCGAATATTTCCTTGTTCATAGGTGTAATTAGGTTGAATGAATTGTGGGGTTTCTTTGTATATTTTAAAAAGAGAAAAAAATCCTGCCCAGGCTATCTGCGTGCCACGCAGAATTATGGCGCGCCACGCCATAGGCTGTGACAGCTCACCCTTCTCTTTTAATTAGATATTTTGAGGGCAAATTGGTAAATTCACTAAAGGGCCAACTTTAAGGCTCTAGATTCAGTTTGGTGAGCCTCATAACACCATTTTCACCTACTTCACCTCTTCCAAATTAATTTAGTGAGAGAAAGGGTTTTCTAGAGTGAGAGAACTCAAATCAAGGAAGAAGAAACCGATTTCGGGTCTAAGTGCAAGCATTAAAGTTGTTCATCTATCCTCTAGCTATGTTTTGATTGTAGTGGTATGCTCTAATCTTGATTTCCTAATTTAATTTTGTGAAAGGGTTAGTGTTAGGGTTAATGGTGAACTTAAAACCCACTTTGTTAGTAAATTGGGTGTTTTGGGTGAACTTGGGTCATGAAGACCCAAAGATGACTAACCTAGGGTTTTCAAGCATTAATTAATGTTTGAGAGCTTAAATTTGTTAGTTAGTTACTAGCACACCTATATCTAAGTAAATGTGTGTTGTGTGGGTTAGTGAATGACCCAAAATGGGTATGTTGACCTTAATTTGGTCAAATGGGTCAAAATGGACCCAAGTTAGTTAATGTTTGAGTGTAATGCATAAACCTTGTGTTGAAATGTGTTTTAAATCTAACTTGGCTAATGATTAGGGTTTTGGGAATGTTAACTCAAAAATTAGGGTTAAGGGTGTAAATGGGTCGAAATTGCACCATGAGTCAAGATAACACTAGAATGGAGTTCTAGTTGGTTGACCAACTTGAGTTTGTGATTGATATTATGTATAATGTAATAGGTATGTTACATTGAAGATTTCCGAGCTTGATTATCTTTCACAAGAGTTTTCGAGGTGAGTGGAGTAATTATACGTATGTGTATATGACGTGTTTATTTGTGGGTGTTATGGTATGAACCATCGAGCCGGTAGTGCCATAACATGTGTGTGATAAGATGTGAACCATGAGCCGGTAGCATCGAGTGTGAACCACGAGCCGGTAGCACTATAAAATAAGATGTGAACCACGAGCCGGTAGCATCGAGTGTGAACCACGAGCCGGTAGCACTATAAAATAAGATGTGAACCACGAGCCGGTAGCATCGAGTGTGAACCACGAGCCGGTAGCACTATAAAAGAGTATGACTCAATTGCATATGGTGTGAACCACGAGCCGTTAGCACCATAGCGTTTATGGTTAACCATATTTAGATTGTCAATTATTTAGCATATTGTTTATATATATATATATATATATATATATATATATATATATATATATATATATATATATATATATATATATATACATTGTGTTGAGTATATGCTAATGCGGTTTTGTGATAACGTACGACTTGTTAAGTGTTTTGGGTACGATGACATGCTAATTGAGTTACGAGTTCGTACGAGGTATTTAATGAATGTGATTGCAAATAGATGGGTTATATATATGTATGTGTAATTATTGCATTCACTAAGCTTTGCTTACCCTCTCGTTGTTTACCTTTTTATAGGCTCAGGTATGGACAAAGATAAGGGTGTTTGTTTGGAGTAGAGATCCCGTTGTGTTAGGGGACGCTTTTGGAGATATTAGCTTTAGAGTTTGACCGAGACTTGGGTAGTTTAACCCCAAACACCATGCTCGTAAGGTCGTTTGGTATTTAAACTTTTGCGGTCGAAACTCTCGTTATGTATTAAACTCATAAAATGGCTGATGTGGGCCCCGCTTTGTAAAACTTATTTTATGTTTGAATCGTGTTAGTTTTACATATTTGAATATATTGTTAAAAGCGTTTTGTCTAAATATGTTGGGAAGTGGCCAATCTTTTTCGCGTTTGGAACTTTTGGACAGGCCAGATCGGCGCACCGCGCGAGATCATGGCGCGCCGCGCCATTTGCTGAACAAAGAAATTTTTTTTTTGTGATATTTTAAGCGGGTTCGATTGCGATTTGGTTTGGGTTGTTACAAGTGGTATCAGAGCATGGTCTAAGGGATTTAGGCGACTTGAGATAGGTACCTAGACTTAAACTTTATTGTGTGTGCGCGTTATGCGGGACTTGTAGGACTTTGGGTCGGTACGGGAATTGCTAGTGCTAGTGTTTATGTGAATTAACCTCGCACTAACTGTTTTTGTGTTGTTTTAGCAATCATCAAGCGAGATAGACGTTGTACTAGCGAATTAATGCGACGTGATCGCGTAACAATGATTAGCTACCATTGTTACGGGTTCAAATCGTGTCAAACAAGCAATGTACGGCGATTGTTGAGCAAGATGGGGTAGTGTGGTGTATATGTATATACATATGTGTTAAGTCCTTTCGTTTTGTTGCTTAATTTACTTCGTTTTATAGAATGAAGATGAGAAATGAAATGTCCCGTTCTTATTGATTAAAAACGTTCCATGTTAATTGATTTCGTTGCGAGGTTTTGACCTCTATATGAGACATTTTTCAAAGACTGCATTCATTTTTAAAACAAACCATAACCTTTATTTCATAAATAAAGGTTTAAAAAGCTTTACGTAGATTATCAAATAATGATAATCTAAAATATCCTGTTTACACACGACCATTACATAATGGTTTACAATACAAATATGTTACATCGAAATCAGTTTCTTGAATGCAGTTTTTACACAATATCATACAAACATGGACTCCAAATCTTGTCCTTATTTTAGTATGCAACAGCGGAAGCTCTTAGTATTCACCTGAGAATAAACATGCTTTAAACGTCAACAAAAATGTTGGTGAGTTATAGGTTTAACCTATATATATCAAATCGTAACAATAGACCAGAAGATTTCATATTTCAATACACATCCCATACATAGAGATAAAAATCATTCATATGGTGAACACCTGGTAACCGACATTAACAAGATGTATATATAAGAATATCCCCATCATTCCGGGACACCCTTCAGATATGATATAAATTTCGAAGTACTAAAGCATCCGGTACTTTGGATGGGGTTTGTTAGGCCCAATAGATCTATCTTTAGGATTCGCGTCAATTAGGGTGTCTGTTCCCTAATTCTTAGATTACCAGACTTAATAAAAAGGGGCATATTCGATTTCGATAATTCAACCATAGAATGTAGTTTCACGTACTTATGTCTATTTTGTAAATCATTTATAAAACCTGCATGTATTCTCATCCCAAAAATATTAGATTTTAAAAGTGGGACTATAACTCACTTTCACAGATTTTTACTTCGTCGGGAAGTAAAACTTGGCCACTGGTTGATTCACGAACCTATAACAATATATACATATATATCAAAGTATGTTCAAAATATATTTACAACACTTTTAATATATTTTGATGTTTTAAGTTTATTAAGTCAGCTGTCCTCGTTAGTAACCTACAACTAGTTGTCCACAGTTAGATGTACAGAAATAAATCGATAAATATTATCTTGAATCAATCCACGACCCAGTGTATACGTATCTCAGTATTGATCACAACTCAAACTATATATATTTTGGAATCAACCTCAACCCTGTATAGCTAACTCCAACATTCACATATAGAGTGTCTATGGTTGTTCCGAAATATATATAGATGTGTCGACATGATAGGTCGAAACATTGTATACGTGTCTATGGTATCTCAAGATTACATAATATACAATACAAGTTGATTAAGTTATGGTTGGAAAAGATTTGTTACCAATTTTCACGTAGCTACAATGAGAAAAATTATCCAATCTTGTTTTACCCATAACTTCTTCATTTTAAATCCGTTTTGAGTGAATCAAATTGCTATGGTTTCATATTGAACTCTATTTTATGAATCTAAACAGAAAAAGTATAGGTTTATAGTCGAAAAAATAAGTTACAAGTCGTTTTTGTAAAGGTAGTCATTTCAGTCGAAAGAACGACGTCTAGATGACCATTTTAGAAAACATACTTCCACTTTGAGTTTAACCATAATTTTTGGATATAGTTTCATGTTCATAATAAAAATCATTTTCCCATAATAACAACTTTTAAATCAAAGTTTATCATAGTTTTTAATTAACTAACCCAAAACAGCCCGCGGGGTTACTACGACGGCGCAAATCTGATTTTACGGTATTTTTCGTGTTTCCAGGTTTTAAATCATTAAGTTACCATATCATATAGATATAGAACATGTGTTTAGTTGATTTTAAAAGTCAAGTTAGAAGGATTAACTTTTATTTGCGAACAAGTTTAGAATTAACTAAACTATGTTCTAGTGATTACAAGTTTAAACCTTCAAATAAGATAGCTTTATATGTATGAATTGAATGATGTTATGGACATCATTACTACCTCAAGTTCCTTGGATAAACCTGCTGGAAATGAGAAAAATAGATCTAGCTTCAAAGGATCCTTGGATGGCTTGAAAGTTCTTGAAGCAGAATCATGACACGAAAACAATTTCAAGTAAGATTTCCACTCGAAATAAGATTTTTATAGTTATAGAAATTGAATTAAAGTTTGAATATGATTATTACCTTGTATTAGAAAGATAACCTACTATAAGTAACAAAGGTTTCTTGATCTTGGATGATTACTTGAAATGGATTTAGAAAACTTGGAAGTAAACTTGCAATCTTGGAAGTATTCTTGATTTTATGAAACTAGAACTTTTGGAATTTATGAAGAACACTTAGAACTTGAAGATAGAACTTGAGAGAGATCAATTAGATGAAGAAAATTAAAGAATTAAAGTGTTTGTAGGTGTTTTTGGTCGTTGGTGTATGGATTAGATATAAAGGATATGTAATTTTGTTTTCATGTAAATAAGTCATGAATGATTACTCATATTTTTGTAATTTTATGAGATATTTCATGCTAGTTGCCAAGTGATGGTTCCCACATGTGTTAGGTGACTCACATGGGCTGCTAAGAGCTAATCATTGGAGTGTATATACCAATAGTACATACATCTAAAAGCTGTGTATTGTACGAGTACGAATACAGGTGCATACGAGTAGAATTGTTGATGAAACTGAACGAGGATGTAATTGTAAGCATTTTTATTAAGTAGAAGTATTTTGATAAGTGTCTTGAAGTCTTTCAAAAGTGTATGAATACATATTAAAACACTACATGTATATACATTTTAACTGAGTCGTTAAGTCATCGTTAGTCGTTACATGTAAATGTTGTTTTGAAACCTTTAGGTTAACGATCTTGTTGAATGTTGTTAACCCATTGTTTATTATAACAAATGAGATGTTAAATTGTTATATTATCATGATATTATGATATATAATATATCTTAGTATGATATATATACAGTTAAATGTCGTTACAACGATAATCGTTACATATATGTCTCGTTTCGAAATCATTAAGTTAGTAGTCTTATTTTTACATATGTATTTCATTGTTAATACACTTAATAATATATTTACTTATAATTTAACATAATTAACCAAGTGTATCAATATCTTAATATGATTCATATGTACCTAGTAAGACGTTGTTATAACGATAATCGTTATATATATCGTTTTCGAGTTTCTTAAATTAATAGTCTCATTTTTATGTATATAACTCATTGTTAAAATACCTAATGAGATACATACTTATAATAAAATCATTTTAACTATATATATAACCATATATATGTCATCGTATAGTTTTTACAAGTTTTAACGTTCGTGAATCATCGGTCAACTTGGGTGGTCAATTGTCTATATGAAACCTATTTCAATTAATCAAGTCTTAACAAGTTTGATTGCTTAACATATTGGAAACACTTAATCATATAAATAACAATTTTATTTAATATATATATAAACATGGAAAAGTTCGGGTCACTACAGTACCTACCCGTTAAATAAATTTCATCCCGAAATTTTAAGAAGTTGGAGGTGTTGACGTATCTTCTGGAAATAAATGCAGGTATTTCTTCTTCATCTGATCTTCACGCTCCCAGGTGAACTCGGGTCCTCTACGAGCATTCCATTGAACCTTAACAATCGGTATCTTGTTTTGTTTAAGTATCTTAACCACACGATCCATTATTTCGACGGGTTCTTCAATGAATTGAAGTTTTTCATTGATTTGGATTTCGTCCAACGAAATAGTGAGATCTTCTTTAGCAAAACATTTCTTCAAATTTGAGACGTGGAAAGTGTTATGTACAGCCGCGAGTTGTTGAGGTAGCTCCAGTTGGTAAGCTACTGGTCCGACACGATCTATAATCTTGAATGGTCCAATGTACCTTGGATTTAGTTTCCCACGTTTACCAAATCGAACAACGCCTTTCCAAGGTGAAACCTTAAGCATGACCATTTCTCCAATTTCAAACTCTATATCTTTTCTTTTACTGTCCGCGTAGCTCTTTTGTCGACTCTGGGCGGTTTTCTATCTTTGTTGAATTTGGATGATTTTCTCGGTAGTTTCTTGTATTATCTCCGGACCCGTAATCTGTCTATCCCCCACTTCACTCCAACAAATCGGAGACCTGAACTTTCTACCATAAAGTGCTTCAAACGGTGCCATCTCAATGCTTGAATGGTAGCTGTTGTTGTAGGAAAATTCTGCTAACGGTAGATGTCGATACCAACTGTTTCTGAAATCAATAACACAAGCTCGTAGCATGTCTTCAAGCATTTATATCGTCCTTTCGCTCTGCCCATCAGTTTGTAGATGATAGGCAGTACTCATGTCTAGACGAGTTCCCAATGCTTGCTGTAATGTCTGCCAGAATCTTGAAATAAATCTTCCATCCCTATCAGAGATAATAGAGATTGGTATTCCATGTCTGGAGACGACTTCCTTCAAATACAGTCGTGCTAACTTCTCCATCTTGTCATCTTCTCTTATTGGCAGGAAGTGTGCTGACTTGGTGAGACGATCAACTATTACCCAAATAGTATCATAACCACTTGCAGTCCTTGGCAATTTAGTAATGAAATCCATGGTAATGTTTTCCCATTTGCATTTTGGGATTTCAGGTTGTTGTAGTAGACCTGATGGTTTCTGATGTTCAGATTTGACCTTAGAACACGTCAAACATTCTCCTACATATTTAGCAATATCGGCTTTCATACCTGGCCATCAAAAATGTTTCTTAAGATCCTTGTACATCTTCCCCGTTCCAGGATGTATTGAGTATCTGGTTTTATGAGCTTCTCTAAGTACCATTTCTCTCATATCTCCAAATTTTGGTACCCAAATTCTTTCAGCCCTATACCGGGTTCCGTCTTCCCGAATATTAAGATGCTTCTCCGATCCTTTGGGTATTTTATCCTTTAAATTTCCCTCTTTTAAAACTCCTTGTTTCGCCTCCTTTATTTGAGTAGTAAGGTTAGTGTGAATCATTATATTCATAGATTTTACTCGAATGGGTTCTCTGTCCTTTCTGCTCAAGGCATCGGCTACCACATTTGCCTTCCCCGGGTGGTAATGAATCTCAAAGTCGTAATCATTCAACAATTCAATCCACCTACGCTGCCTCATATTCAGTTGTTTCTGATTAAATATGTGTTGAAGACTTTTGTGGTCGGTATATATAATACTTTTGACCCCATATAAGTAGTGCCTCCAAGTCTTTAATGCAAAAACAACCGCGCCTAATTCCAAATCATGCGTCGTATAATTTTGCTCGTGAATCTTCAATTGTCTAGACGCATAAGCAATCACCTTCATCCGTTGCATTAATACAAAACCGAGACCTTGCTTTGATGCGTCACAATAAATCACAAAATCATCATTCCCTTCAGGCAATGACAATATAGGTGCCGTAGTTAGCTTTTTCTTCAATAATTGAAACGCCTTCTCTTGTTCATCCTTCCATTCAAATTTCTTCCCTTTATGCGTTAATGCAGTCAAGGGTTTTGCTATTTTGGAGAAATCTTGGATGAATCTTCTGTAGTAACCAGCCAATCCTAAAAATTGACGTATATGATTCGGAGTTTTTGGGGTTTCCCACTTTTCAACGGTTTCGATCTTTGCCGGGTCCACCTGGATACCTTCTTTGTTCACTATGTGACCGAGGAATTGAACTTCTTCCAACCAAAATGCACATTTTGAAAACTTAGCGTACAATTTTTCTTTCCTCAATACTTCTAGCACTTTTCTCAAATGTTCTTCGTGCTCTTGATCATTCTTTGAGTAAATAAGTATGTCATCGATGAAAACAATGACAAACTTGTCAAGATATGGCCCACACACTCGGTTCATAAGGTCCATGAACACAGCTGGTGCGTTAGTTAATCCAAACGGCATAACCATAAACTCGTAATGAGCATAACGCGTCCTAAAAGCAATTTTTGGAATATCATCCTCCTTTACTCGCATTTGATGATATCCAGAACGTAAATCGATCTTCGAATAAACTGACGAGCCTTGTAGTTGATCAAATAAGTCATAAATTCTCGGCAGTGGATAACGATTTTTGATGGTAAGTTTGTTCAACTCTCTGTAGTCAATACACAACCAAAATGTACCATCCTTCTTCTTGACAAACAAAACAGGAGCTCCCCATGGTGATGTGCTTGGTCGAATGAAACCACGTTCTAATAGTTCTTGCAGTTGGCTTTACAGTTCTTTCATCTCGCTGGGTGCGAGTTTATAAGGAGCACGAGCTATTGGTGCAGCTCCTGGTACAAGATCTATTTGAAATTCAACAGATCGATGTGGAGGTAGTCCCGGTAATTCTTTCGAAAATACATCGGGAAATTCTTTTGCGACGGGAACATCATTGATGCTCTTTTCTTCAGTTTGTACTTTCTCGACGTGTGCTAGAACAGCATAGCAACCTTTTCTTATTAGTTTTTGTGCCTTCAAATTACTAATAAGATGTAGCTTCATGTTGCCCTTTTCTCCGTACACCATTAAGGGTTCTCCTTCTTCTCGTACAATGCGAATTGCATTTTTATAACATACGATCTCTGCTTTCACCTTCTTCAGCCAGTCCATGAAAACTATTACATCAAAACTCCCTAACTCTATTGGTATCAAATCAATCTTAAATATTTCGCTACCCAGTTTAATTTCTCGATTCCGGCATATATTATCTGCTGAAATTAATTTACCGTTTGCTAATTCGAGTAAAAATTTACTATCCAACGGTGTCAATGGAAAACTTAATTTAGCACAAAAATCTCTACTCATATAGCTTCTATCCGCACCCGAATCAAATAAAATGTAAGCAGATTTATTGTCAATAAGAAACGTACCCGTAACAAGCTCCGGGTCTTTCTGTGCCTCTGCCGCATTAATATTGAAAACTCTTCCGTGGCCTTGTCCATTCGTGTTCTCCTAGTTCGGGCAATTTATAATAATGTGGCCCGGTTTTCCACATTTATAACAAACTACATTGGCATAACTTGCTCCGACACTACTTGCTCCGCCATTACTCGTTCTGACACCATTTGTTCCTTTCGTTCTGTTAACCCCTGGTCCGTAGACCTCACACTTCGCCGCGCTATGACCATTTCTTTTACACTTGTTGCAAAATTTGGTGTAGAACCCCGAGTGATACTTTTCACACCTTTGGCATAGGTGCTTCTGATTGTTGTTGTTGTTGCGGTTGTTATTTGATGTTATGCGAGGTGTATATAAAATACTATTAATTTTTACAAGAAATACTATTAAATACGATACAATTTTACACAAGATATTTATTTATTTATTGAATGGATATACTTAAACCTTGCTACAACACTTATAGGCAGTGTTCCTAATCGTACAGTAGTGTAATTTTTAGTAAGTCCGGTTCGTTCCACAGGGAAAATCTTTAAACAAAGCTTAACGCTATATTAGTTTATTTTTATAAAAATACAAATATATATATAAGTAATATTATTATTATAAAGGGGGTTTTTACCGTTTAATGACCGGTTTGTCGATTTTAAAACTTTAGTCGCAGTTAAAACCAAATGTAAAATAATAAATAAATACAAGACTTAATTTAAAGCGTAAAGTAAATAACGATAATGAAATTGCGAATAATAAAAGTGCGATAAAATAAACTTGCGATAATTAAAAAGTACGATAATTAAAAATGCAATTAAATACAATAACAATAAAAATGCGATAATTAGAAGTGCAATTAAATATAAAATAAAAGAAATTAAATATGAAATAAAAGAATTATGCTTATTTAAACTTCCGTAATCATGATGTTTGACGTGTTGATTTTAGTTTTATGCCCATGGGTTAATTGTCCTTTGTCCTGGATTATTTAATATGTCCGTCTGGTTTTTGTCCATCAGTCATAAATATAAAGTGCGAGTGTCCTCGTCAAATTATCCTTATACCCGAAGTTAAATATTCCAACTAATTGGGGACTTAAACTGTAACAAGATTTTAATACTTTGTTTAACAATTACACCAGGATGTCGACTGAGTGTAACCCAAGGTTTTAATATTTTGTTATCAATTATACTAAGTGTCCTTCTACATAATTTCACCCCTGTTTTAATTATTCTAGTGGCTATTAATCCATTCCCGTCTCCGGTTAAATGAACGATTATTCGTACATATAAATACCCCGCCCATCGTGTCCGATCGAGTGTATATGGTAATTTATAGGGACGCCCAATTGTAAATCTTTATATTAACATTAACAAACTATCATTTAGTTAAACAAATATAAAGCCCATTAATAGCCCATAGTCTAATTTCCACAAGTGTCATTCTTTTGTCCAAACCCCAATTATGGTACAAAGCCCAATTACCCAATTTTAGTAATTAGCCCAACATCATGATTACTTCGGGTTAAATAAGCATAATAATAACTTAGCTACGAGACATTAAATTAAAAAGGTTGAACATAACTTACAATGATTAAAAATAGCGTAGCGTTACACGGACAGAATTTCGACTTTGACCCTTACAACATTCGCTAACATACCCTTATTATTAGGATTTAAAATTAAAATTAAAATTAAAATATAAATTATATATATATATATATATATATATATATATATATATATATATATATATATATATATATATATATATATATATATATATATATATATATATATATATATATATATTACGTATATAGATAGAGAGATTGGTGGATTTTTGATGATTTTTTGCGATCAGAATTCGTGTGCTTTTATAGGGAGTTTCAGTTTTTGGGGCTCCGCGACTCGCGGCTATTAATCCATTCCCGTGTCCGATTAAATGAACGATTATTCGTACATATAAATACCCCACCCATCGTGTCCGATCGAGTGTATATGGTAATTTATAGGGATGTCCAATTGTAAATCTTTATATTAACATTAACAAACTATCATTTAGTTAAACAAATATAAAGCCCATTAATAGCCCATAGTCTAATTTCCACAAGTATCGTTCTTTTGTCCAAACCCCAATTATGGTATAAAGCCCAATTACCCAATTTTAGTAATTAGCCCAACATCATGATTACTTCGTTTTAAATAAACATAATAATAACTTAGCTACGAGACATTAAATTAAAAAGGTTGAACATAACTTACAATGATTAAAAATAGCGTAGCGTTACACGGACAGAATTTTGACTTACACCCTTACAACATTTGCTAACATACCCTTATTATTAGGATTTAAAATTAAAATTAAAATATAAATTATATATATATATTTACGTATATATTGAGAGAGAGATAGATTATGGATATTGAAAATGATCAGAATTCGATTGGCTTTATAGGGAATTGAGTTCAGTGGTACTCCGCGACTCGCGGAAACTTTTTCCTTCAAGCTTTTAGTTGCAATTGTTCTATTTAAAAGTGATATTCGTTTAAATAATAAAAGGTGAAGACAAAAGACAGATTCGACGAATTGAAGACGCAAACGACCAAAAAGCTCAAAAGTACAAAATACAATCAAAGAGGTTCCAATTATTGATAAGAAACGTCTCGAAATTACAAGAGTACAAGATTCAAAACGCAAAGTACAAGATATTAAATTGTACACAAGGACGTTCGAAAATCCGGAACCGGGACATGAGTCAACTCTCAACGCTCGACGCAATGGACTAAAAATTACGAGTCAACTATGCACATAAATATAATATAATATATAATTAATTTTTAAAATTAATATATATATTATAATATATTTATAAATCGTCGGTAAGAAAGAAGCCAAAGGAGGGTGAGCTGTATTTTCAAACTCCGCGACTCGTGGAGTTTGAAGGAAAAAGTTGCCACGAGTCGCGGAGTACCCCTGAACTCAATTCCCTATAAAGCCAACCGAATTCTGATCATTTTTCATCATCAAAAATCCATCAATCTCTCTATCTATATACGTAAATATATATATATATATATATATAATTTATATTTTAATTTTAATTTTAATTTTAAATCCTAATAATAAGGGTATGTTAGCGAATGTTGTAAGGGTGTAAGTCGAAATTATGTTCGTGTAACGCTACGTTATTTTTAATCATTGTAAGTTATGTTCAACCTTTTTAATTTAATGTCTCGTAGCTAAGTTATTATTATGCTTATTTAATCCGAAGTAATCATGATGTTGGGCTAATTACTAAAATTGGGTAATTGGGCTTTGTACCATAATTGGGGTTTGGACAAAAGAACGACACTTGTGGAAATTAGACTATGGGCTATTAATGGGCTTTATATTTGTTTAACTAAATGATAGTTTGTTAATGTTAATATAAAGATTTACAATTGGGAGTCCCTATAAATTACCATATACACTCGAGCGGACACGATGGGCGGGGTATTTATATGTACGAATAATCGTTCATTTAACCGGACACGAGAATGGATTAATAGCCACTAGAATAATTAAAACATGGGTGAAATTATGTACAAGGACACTTGGTATAATTGATAACAAAATATTAAAACCTTGGGTTACACTCAGTCGACATCCTGGTGTAATTATTAAACAAAGTATTAAAATCTTGTTACAGTTTAAGTCCCCAATTAGTTGGAATATTTAACTTCGGGTATAAGGATAATTTGACGAGGACACTCGCACTTTATATTTATGACTGATGGACTGTTATGGACAAAACCAGACGGACATATTAAATAATCCAGGACAAAGGACAATTAACCCATGGGCATAAAACTAAAATTAACACGTCAAACATCATGGTTACGGAAGTTTAAATAAGCATAATTCTTTTATTTCATATTTAATTTCCTTTATTTTATATTTAATTGCACTTCTAATTATCACATTTTTATTGTTATTGTATTTAATTACACTTTTAATTATCGTACTTTTTAATTATCGCAAGTTTATTTTATCACACTTTTATTATTCGCAATTTCATTATCGTTATTTACTTTACGCTTTAAATTAAGTCTTGTATTTATTTATTATTTTACATTTGGTTTTAACTGCGACTAAAGTTTTAAAATCGACAAACCGGTCATTAAACGGTAAAAACCCCCCTTTATAATAATAATATTACTTATATATATATTTGTATTTTTATAAAAGTAAACTAATATAGCTTTAAGCTTTGTTTAAAGATTTTCCCTGTGGAACGAACCGGACTTACTAAAAACTACACTACTGTACGATTAGGTACACTGCCTATAAGTGTTGTAGCAAGGTTTAAGTATATCCATTCTATAAATAAATAAATATCTTGTGTAAAATTGTATCGTATTTAATAGTATTTCCTGCTAAAATTTAATAGCTATTTTATATACACCTCGCATAACATCAAGTATATTTTTGGCACCGCTGCCGGGGAATCGCTTAAAAGCCGGAAGCGCAACGCTAATATAAAAAACCGAAAAAAAGACTTTTAGTTTACTTTTATTAAAATTCGTTTTTATAAAAATACGTTTTAAATATTCGAAAATATAAAAAGAAAAACAAAAATATAAGTATTTTTAAGATTTTGTTAAATATTTAAGTTTTATAAAGTTTCTTTATTTTTATATAAGTTTTATTTAAGTATTTTGTTTTTATTTAAAACATAAAAAAAAAATTTAATATATATATAAATCTATTTTTAAGATATTTATAAAATTATAAAGTAGTTCTATTTTTATTCTTGTTTTTAAAATATAAGTTTTTATTATATAAATATTTTAGATTTTAAAACAGAAAATATAAAACAGAAAATATAAAATAAAAAAATAAAAAAAGAAAAACGCGTCGAATTTCAAAACTGTACCTGAGTTGAATTTTGAAACCCCGCGACTCGCGGAGTTTAAAGCATCGAATACCGCGACTCGCGGAGCAGACCTGACACGGGTACACAGGAACCCTAATTCGCATTAATTACGGGTTTTATTAATTTTAATTAATTTTAAACCCTAATTAGTTTATTTATATTATATTGTTTAGTTTAGTTTTTATTTATTTGTTTTATTTAGTTAAATTAGTTTAAATAAAATATAAAATTAATAGTTTTAATAAATAAATAATATAAAAATAATATTTTTATAAAAATTTGTAACTTTTTACAACTTTTTGTATATTTTTATATTTTGTCCCTTTTTAATTGTTTTAGCGTAATATTTGTATTTTTCGCTCGTATTTAGTTTTAATTCATAGTTTTTGCCATAATTATTTTTATTTCTAGATTTTTAGGCTTTGCCGTAAAATCCCTTAAGTGCTTTTTCTTTAGACTAAGATTTAGGTACTTCAGAATTTTGCGACGCCTTTTTAAGTTTTAGTTTCTTTTTAAGTTATTTCCATTTGGGATTTAGTTTTTCCTGTAAGCTTTAATATTTTTAGACGACTTTTACCTATGTATCAATTATCATTCCAATTAGTAATCTCAATTTGCGATTATAATTTTAAGTTAGTTGTAGTAATAAGGTTAGGTTAGTCAAGTGTTTTTAAGTTTTATAAGTTTCTTTTATTTTTCCGTCACCTTTTATTTTTCAACCATTTTTCTTTTTCGACCTTTTTCGACACGCTCTTTTTCTTTCTTATTTCTCGCTATTCTAGTTTTTAGGACATAGATTTTTATTCTACTTCTTATCTAAATTTCTTAAAATTACGAAAATTTATTTTAAGTGGTTAAATTGATAGACATCAAAATTTTCTGGTTCGTAGTAATAGTTGGATTTGTACGTGGACCGGGTTATTGGAGCCAAACAGTCCTCAACTATATTGAGACCAAACGAATCCTGCCCCTCTGCTGCATCTTTTGGCTATTCGAAACGTGGGCAAAATTAGAAAAGTCTATTGATTGGATAACTTATTATAATTTTTCTTTCCTTTTAAAAACTAATAGGATATTCAGTGAATGCACCGAGCAAGACGTTCACCACCTTTTGTACGTTCACCACCTGTAACTAGATCAAGACATTTAGCAAATATTACTGCCGTTGATTTTTCTTTAGAATCGTCATCCAGTCGACCAAGTACTCCAGTACAAATTTCCGATAATCCATTTTTTGAACCCGACCTCACAATTGAGAATCCGGAGAATATTCAGGGACGATTCGTAGATCCTGAACCACTAAATATTCCTCCAGAACCACCAATCATTCAAACAGAAATTGTTGAGGAACGAACCATTAAATCAGAATCCTCTAGTGATTCCGATTCAACAAATTCAATTATGGAAGTAACAGAACCATTAAGTATGGAAGACCGAATGAGAGCTAAACGCACTGGCCAAGGTCACGCAATTACTCATCCAGACATTAATGCGCCAGATTATGAAATCAAAGGACAAATTCTACACATGGTGACTAATCAATGCCAATTTAGTGGTGCGCCGAAGGAAGATCCAAATGAACATCTACGTACCTTTAATAGGATCTGCACACTATTTAAAATCCGAGAAGTGGAGGATGAACAGATATATCTCATGTTATTTCCCTGGACTTTAAAGGGAGAAGCCAAAGATTGGTTGGAATCGTTACCTGAAGGGGCGATCGATACATAGGACGTTTTAGTTGAAAAATTTCTTAAACAATTCTTTCCTGCATCTAAAGCCGTAAGACTTCAAGGAGAAATTGTTACATTCACACAGAAGCCGAATGAAACTCTATATGAGGCGTGGACAAGATTTGGAAAGTTGTTAAGAGGATGTCCGCAACATGGTTTAGACACCTGTCAAATAGTACAAATATTCTACCAAGGATGCGACATCACAACAAGGAAGGACATAGATATAGCAGCTGGTGGTTCTAATATGAAGAAAACCGAAACTGATGCTTACAAAATTATTGATAACACTGCTTCCCACTCACATGAGTGGCACCAAGAAAAAGATATCGTTAGATCATCTAAAGCAGCTAGAGCCGATTCTAGCCATGACTTAGATTCCATTTCCGCAAAGATAGATGCTGTGGAGAGACGAATGGAAAAGATGACTAAAGATATTCACTCAATACGAATTAGTTGTGAGCAGTGTGGAGGACCACATTTGACAAAAGATTGTCTCAGTATTGAATTAACAATGGAACAAAGAGAGAATATTTCATACATAAACCAAAGGCCTGGAAATAATTATCAGAATAATTATCAACCGCCAAGACCGATTTACAATCAAAACCAGAATTATAACCGAAATATTCCATACAACAACCAACAAGGTCCTAGCAATCAACAAGTATCCAATAATACTTACAACCAGCAAAGACCTAATTTTCAAAACAAACCACCACAACAAACCGATGATAAAATGCCGAATTTAGAAGATATGATGACGAAGCTAGTTGAAACTCAAACGCAGTTTTTCACATCTCAGAAACAAACTAATGAACAAAATGCTCAAGCATTTAGAAATCAACAAGCTTCTATTCAAAATCTGGAACAAGAAGTAAGTAACCTAGCAAGGTTAATAGGTGAAAGAAAACCGGGAAGTCTACCTAGTGATATAAATGCTAACCCCCGGAATGAAACAGCTAAAGCCATTACCACAAGAAGTGGTACAACACTTAAACCACCTGAAATACCTGTAACTTCTGATGAAGCTATTCCTACTCCACAAGAACCACAACCTAATCAAGATAAGGAAAAAGAACCGGTAGTTGAAAAGGTTAATGAAGATAACACAGTTAAGGCTAAACCTTATGTTAAACCATACCAACCACCACTTCCTTACCCGAGTAAAATGAAGAAAGAGAAACTTGAAGCCGAGCAATCCAAATTCTTGGATATGTTTAAACAGATAAATGTAAATCTTCCTTTCATTGATGTGATTTCAGGAATGCCTAGATATGCTAAATTCTTGAAAGATCTAATCTCAAATAGAAAGAAAATGGAAGAACTCTCGGCTGTTACTATGAATGCTAATTGTTCAGCAGTGCTGTTGAATAAGATACCAGAAAAACTATCTGATCCAGGAAGTTTCACAATTCCATGTTTTCTGGGTTGTCTTAGTTCAATAGAAGCATTGGCAGACTTAGGTGCTAGTATAAATCTAATGCCATATTCACTATACGCTAAAATAGACCTTGGAGAATTGAAACCAACCAGAATAAGCATACAACTAGCCGATAGATCAATAAAATATCCTAGAGAGATAATGGAGAATATGCTAGTTAAAGTTGGTACTTTAGTATTTCCAGTAGATTTTTTTGTTCTGGACATCGAAGAAGATTCTCAAGTTCCTCTCATATTAGGAAGACCATTCTTAAACACAGCTAAAGCAATGATAGACGTGTTTGGTAAGAAATTGACCCTAAGTATAGAGGACGAGAGTGTTACCTTTTCAGTTGATAGAGCAATGCAACAACCACAATCTGCAGATGATACATGTTATTATATTCAAACTATAGATGCACATGCAGAATTATTAGAAGAATTTCCAGAATTACAAGGAACAGGAGAATGTTCTTTAGGAGAAGGTAATGAACCAATTGATGAAGCTGAAATGTTAGCTACACTTATAGCTAATGGATATGAACCAACAACAGAAGAAATTCAAATGCTAAAAGAAGAAGACAGATATCGATACAAATCATCGATAGAAGAACCTCCGAAATTAGAGTTAAAGCCACTTCCAAACCATTTGGAATACGCTTATTTACATGGTGAATCTGAATTACCTGTAATAATATCGTCTTCTCTTACTGAAAATGAGAAATCACAACTCATTTCTATGATGAAAGCTCATAAACCAGTCATTGCATGGAAGATTCATGATATTAAAGGAATAAGTCCTTCGTATTGCACACATAAAATCCTTATGGAAGAAGGTCATAAAACGTATGTGCAACGCCAACGAAGACTAAATCCTAATATGCAAGATGTAGTTAAGAAAGAGATTATTAAACTGTTAGATGCAGGTTTGATATATCCAATCTCTGATAGTCCATGGGTAAGCCCAGTTCAATGCGTGCCTAAGAAGGGTGGCATGACTGTTATTACAAATGAGAAAAATGAGCTTATTCCTACTAGGACTGTAACAGGATGGCGTGTGTGTATTGATTATAGAAAATTAAATGATGCCACCAGAAAAGATCACTTTTCCTTACCTTTCATTGATCAAATGTTGGAAAGATTAGCCGGAAATAGTTACTATTGTTTTCTAGATGGATTTTCCGGATATTTTCAAATTCCAATAGCACCAGAGGACCAAGAGAAAACCACATTCACGTGCCCTTATGGTACTTTTGCTTACAAACGCATGCCATTTGGACTTTGCAACGCCCCTGTAACCTTTCAAAGGTGTATGATGGCAATTTTTCATGACATGATAGAAGAATGCATGGAAGTTTTCATGGATGACTTTTCAGTCTTCGGTGATACATTTGAAACATGTCTAGCTAATCTTGAACGAATGCTTATTAAATGCGAACAATCAAATCTAGTACTCAATTGGGAGAAATGCCATTTTATGGTTAAAGAAGGCATCGTTCTTGGTCATAAAATTTCAAAAGAAGGAATTGAAGTGGATAGAGCTAAAGTAGATGTAATTGCTAAACTTCCACATCCCACCAATGTTAGAGGAGTTAGGAGTTTTCTAGGGCATGCCGGTTTTTACCGACGTTTCATAAAAGATTTTTCTAAAATTGCCACTCCTATGAATAAACTCCTAGAAAAGGATGCTCCATTCATCTTTTCAGATGAATGTATCAAATCTTTTAATTTCTTAAAGAGAAACTCACTAATGCGCCGATCATGATAACACCAAATTGGAATCTACCATTTGAATTAATGTGCGATGCAAGTGATTTTGCAATGGGAGCCGTTTTAGGACAAAGGATTGAAAAATGATTTCAACCTATATATTATGATAGTAAGACGTTACAAGGAGCACAAACGAACTATACAACTACTGAAAAAGAACTCCTTGCTATTGTCTTTGCTTTTGACAAATTTCGATCATATCTCGTTCTAACAAAAACGGTGGTCTATACCGACCATTCTGCTCTTAGATACCTATTTTCAAAACAAGATGCTAAACCAAGATTAATCCTTTGGATCTTACTCTTACAAGAGTTTGATATTGAAATCCGAGATAAAAGAGGAGCAGAAAATCTCGCCGCTGATCATCTTTCTCGTCTTGAAAATCCCGAATTAGAAGTTCTAAATGAATCGGCCATACAAGACAACTTTCCTGATGAATATCTATTGAAGATATATTATAATGAAATCCCATGGTTTGCAGACTATGCAAACTATTTAGTATGTGGATTCCTTGAAAAAGGATTATCGTACCAAAAACGAAAGAAATTCTTCAGTGATATAAAACACTATTTCTGGGAAGATCCACATCTGTTTAAAAGTTGTCCCGATGGAATAATAAGCCGATGTATATTTGGAGATGAAGCTTGTAAAATTTTAAACCATTGTCACACAGGACCAACAGGAGGGCATTATGGGCCTCAACTAACAGCAAGAAAAGTTTATGATGCTGGATTCTATTGGCCAACAATTTACAAAGACGCACACCTTCTTTGCAAATCCTGTGATGTTTGTCAAAGGGCCGGAAAAATAAGTCAACGTGATGAAATGCCACAAAATGTCATCCAAGTATGTGAAATATTTGACATTTGGGGTATTGACTTTATGGGTCCATTTCCAAAATCTCATAATAATCTATATATACTCGTAGCCATTGATTATGTATCTAAATGGGCGGAAGCACAAGCTCTCCCAACTAACGACGCACGAGTTGTAGTCAACTTTTTAAAACGTCTTTTTGCAAGGTTTGGAACACCGAAAGCTTTAATAAGTGATCGGGGTACTCATTTCTGTAATAATCAACTTGAGAAAGTTCTTAAAAGATATGGAGTAACTCATAAAATCTCCACCGCATATCATCCACAAACAAGTGGACAAGTTGAAAATACCAACCGAGCTTTAAAATGTATTCTAGAGAAAACCGTAGGATCAAATCCGAAGGAATGGTCCATTAAATTGGAGGATGCACTCTGGGCTTTTAGAACAGCCTACAAAACTCCAATTGGAACCACACCTTTTAGACTTGTTTATGGAAAAGCATGTCATCTTCCAGTAGAAATTGAACACAAAGCATTTTGGGCTTTGAAGACATGTAATCTTGATATACATGAAGCTGGACGTCTACGATTAAGTCAACTAAATGAATTAGAAGAATTAAGACATGAAGCATACGAAAATTCGTTAATCTATAAAGAAAGAACGAAGAAATGGCATGATAAAAGAATCAGAAGTTCAAAAGAATTTAAGGAAGGAGACAGAGTTCTTCTTTTCAATTCACGATTCAAGCTATTTCCTGGAAAATTGAAATCAAGATGGTCTGGACCATTCATAGTCAAAAGAGTTTTCCCATACGGAACGATAGAATTAATAAATTCAAATGGGATTGAATTTAAAGTTAATGGTCACAGAGTTAAACATTACATACATGGTCCGATGGAAGAAGACAATGAAGTTAATCACAATTTCGATACCACAGCTAACTAAGTATAGGGGGTTTATGTATTTCTGTTAGAGTTAGATTGTCTGTTTTCGTGTAGTTCTCGAAAATGGAACCCGAACGGTCTTTCCCTAGCAGACCCTAAAGAACTAGTCTTCTCACCCCATTCTGAATTTTTATTTTTTTTAGGAAATGAAGACTGCCTGTGAACTAAACCATGGTCTAATGCTACACGCTTTGATCACTAAACGTAATAATGACACACTACCAAGTGAAATAGTATCAGTAATCAGAGAAAGATTGGACGGAGTTAGAAAAGAATCCAGATGCGAAGATAATAAGTTACAATTTGGTAAAGGAAAATCAAAATCCGCGGTGAAAAGAAGAGCACGACACCTAGAAAGATGTCACAAATGCGGAAAATGGTCACATGGAGGTAAATGTTCAAATAATCAAACCTATTCAAATACCGAATTTGTTACTTTATGCAGAGACGGACCGTTCATATGTTTAGAAGAAAAAACACTGAATGCTCGAGGTTACGCCTATGTAGCCATGGAAAACCAATTAAACCGACTATCTTATGAATGGGATAGATCATATAACTAAGAAATCTATTTCACAGGTATGTTTGTACAGTTTTTATTTTTTTTATTTTTATTTTTAACCTTTTGATAATAAACGCTAATTTGTTCGCTATAAAGTATTAAATTGGTATTGAATAAAATTAAGTTTGGCGACCGAAATTATTGATATCATTCAAAAATTTATTACATCACTGCGAAATTTAACGTTTATTCTTAAGGTATAAATATCCTTAATCAATCAACCCAAAATATTTCAAAAATTCGTCATGAGTTAAATTAGGTCTTGGAATCGAAATTACTTTACCGAAAAGAGGGGCGCATATTTTTGATAATATTTTATTGATTAAAGTGGGATAAAAAGCCAAAAAGATTTTTAATTTTATTTTTACCATGTTTTTAAAATTAATATATAAATCTTAAATTAATATTGTAAACTTTGTAAAAACAATATATTTAAAATTGTAAATATTTGAAAAATTAATATAAGTTTGGTGTGAATTTATAATATGAATTTTTAAATTAAGTTTGGTGTGAATTTTTAATTTTTAAAATATGAATTTTTAATTTTATGCATTTCAAATTTTAAAGTTTGGTGTGAATTTTTAATATTAATTTTGAATTTTATATTTAAATTGTGTGAATTTAAAAACAAAAATTTACTTCATCTCATTAAGTTAAAAATATGATTTTTAAAATTCGTCGTAAGTTGAAGACTAGGTCTTTGAACCGAAATTGCTTTACCCAAGGGAGGGACGAGAACTTTTATTATCATTATTTTTAATCTTATTGAATTAAAGTATGCCAAAAACATTAAAAAAAACCCCAAAAATCTTAGCTTTTAAAACAATCGCTACAAAAAGACAAATTTTAAAATTTTGTCGAAGGACGGACTAGGACATCGATCCGAAACGACCTCGTCCTAAATAACAAGGGAAACAAAATTTTAAAATTAATTACTTAATTGTTTTAATTAGTATAAGATATATAAAAAAAAATAAAAAAATACAAACTCCGCGACTCGCGGAGTTTGAAAGGGAAAAACACCGCGACTCGCGGAGTTTCAAAAATACAGAAAAAAATAAAAGGACCAGAAAAGATCAGTCCACACTACCACCCACAAATTCTGCGAAAATAAACCCGAAAAAACCCGAAAAAACCCTCCCAAAATCACAATTTTTAACCGTTAATCATCAAATCTTTTACTAAAATCATGTTGAGAAGGATGCTATCAAGGAATTACTCAAGAAAAACGGTAAATTTCTACACCTAAACACCATTTAATCCGAAAATTAGTGTTCTTGAGCAATTTTATACCCAATTTGATTTTGATGCTTTTTAGTGTAATTATGCTTAAATTGTTTATGTATTATGCTTGTATAACCTAGATTGATGCTATTTAACATGATTAGAAGCCTTAAACTTCAAATTTTGAGTAATCTAGGGTTTGTGTTCTTGAGCAAATTTGGGGCTTTTTGATATAAACAGGTTATGGCCGATTTTTGTCATGAATTGTTGCTAAATTAAGTAGTGTAACATGTTCAGGTAGTTAAATGATCCAAACTTTGAGCCTAAACATGATTTTGAGAATTAGAGTGGACTTTTTCAAGTCTAAAATTCATGAACTTGATTTTTGAGAGATAATGCCATTTGAAACTTGTTTAATTGCTAGTGATGATTATTTTGACATGTTATTTGAGTTGAATGCTTATGAACTTGGCGAACATTTTCGTATATGCTTATTTGAAAAAGTGTAGATTTGATGAAAATATGAAAATGAGCTTACGTTTGATATAAATTGATCATGTCATTGTAATTATTTTGATTGATGATTTTGCTGACACTAATGCATATTTGGATGCACAAAAATTGTGTTTGATGTGTTTTGCAGACTGAAAGGGGTGAATCTTCATCCCAAGCTCGCAATGCTCCTGCTGAGAATGTGGAACAACAGGAGGTGGATAACTACTACAAACAAGATATACCTCATCCAGTCATGACATTTTCTGATATGCACTTGGAAGATTTGCACCCGAACCTGAGATTTGACAGACTTTGGATAGATTATCCAAAATACCAAAGGGGTTTGCATACTCTTCATTCTAAAGTTGTTGAGGTACCTAGGGTCATAGAATGGGGACCATTAGAAGCTGTAGAATTGACCGGGCCAATTAGGGAATTACTTGCACAGAGGTATGGTAATTCTACTTTTAACGACTGGGTACGTTTATTCACCATGCGTAGACCTGTATATAAAGTATGGCGTGAAGAATTGTTGTGTAGTATAGAATTAAATGATCGGGTAGCTAGTTTAATCGATCGATCTTTTATTAGATTTTTGATAGGAGGTTCGATGCGCCACATGTCTTTACTAGACATGGCTCAGGCTTTACGTATATATACGCCTGAGGAGTTAGCATCTGCCGATTGTAGAGGGTTGATACTAAATGGTAGAAAGATAGATGAAAATTTTGATACACATGGTGTATGGAGTCAAATGACAAGCCATCACCGATTCAAAGGGGGAAATTACTCTTATTTGGATATAGATAGAGCTGAATTAAGAGTAATTCATAGGTTTTTAGCTAATTCGATTACACAAAGAGGTAAGAACAAGGAAAAGGTAAATGAACAGGATTTGTTTTACCATATGTGTATTCGAGACCCACAAAGCGCTGTAAATATACCTTATTGTGTGGGTTATTATTTATCAGCTATGGTTAGGGGGATGAGACCGCATAGCATAACAGGAGGTGGTATATTTATTACTTTGATTGCTGAATATCTCGGTGTGGATATAAGTTGGGGGGGATTACTAGTCGAAGAACCAGAACCCCGCGATACAATAGGTTTAAATGTATACCATGGTGCGAAAGTTTTGAAGAGGCAAAATAACGCCGCAGTACAATACCATGGTAGACATCCACAGGTTGAGAGAAACCAACAGCAAGGTAATGTAGGAGGGGGAAATGAAATGCAAGAAATGCAAAGGTTTATAGCTTCACAGGAGTACGAAAATGCTAGACAAAGAGCATTTGAAGATTGGCAAGTTCATCAAAACCAAATCATAGCTTATTGCCAACATATAGGTAGAAACTATATTCCTACTCCAAAGCCCATATTCCCTCCCTGGTCTATAGTGATTCAACCACCGTATCCTACGTATAACCCAGCCGAAGCATTTTATAGCACCTATGGTTATGCATGGAACCCCTACTGGTATCAGTATCATCCCTAGTATACTTAGTTTTATTTATTTTGTAATTTGTAATGTTGATACGTTTAATACTTATTTAATATTGTAATAGTTTTTATAATTTTCTAACTTTTATTCTTAGATTTTAATAATTTTTGAATGTGGGGTAATATACCAAACTTCAAAAATATGTATATATGTTTGCAGTTTATCTTATGTACACAACAGGGTAAAACAACGCATTTTCAAAGACTGGCATTAAGTTCAGCAAAAGCAACTAATTTTGACGACAAGATGCAAAATATATGTGAAATAACAACAAGACGGAATGAACAAATGATATGCACCATTTATCATTCAGCAAGCAAACACAAATATGTTTGGAAACTTTGGTAAAATTTAATCATTTTCACACAAATCACCCTCAATAACTTTGGTAAAATGAGGGCATTGCAAGATCCTAAGTGTGGGAAGGGGTTAAATTCTTTCGTCCGGTTAAATGAAAATGATTAAGTAACAATTAAGTAACAATTTAAATTATTGAGGGTGATTTGTGTGAAAATGATTAAATTTTACCAAAGTTTCCAAGCATATTTGTGTTTGCTTGCTGAATGATAAATGGTGCATATCATTTGTTCATTCCGTCTTGTTGTTATTTCACATATATTTTGCATCTTGTCGTCAAAATTAGTTGCTTTTGCTGAACTTAATGCCAGTCTTTGAAAATGCGTTGTTTTACCCTGTTGTGTACATAAGATAAACTGCAAACATATATACATATTTTTGAAGTTTGGTATATTACCCCACATTCAAAAATTATTAAAATCTAAGAATAAAAGTTAGAAAATTATAAAAACTATTACAATATTAAATAAGTATTAAACGTATCAACATTACAAATTACAAAATAAATAAAACTAAGTATACTAGGGATGATACTGATACCAGTAGGGGTTCCATGCATAACCATAGGTGCTATAAAATGCTTCGGCTGGGTTATACGTAGGATACGGTGGTTGAATCTCTATAGACCAGAGAGGGAATATGGGCTTTGGAGTAGGAATATAGTTTCTACCTATATGTTGGCAATAAGCTATGATTTGGTTTTGATGAACTTGCCAATCTTCAAATGCTCTTTGTCTAGCATTTTCGTACTGCTGTGAAGCTATAAACCTTTGCATTTCTTGCATTTCATTTCCCCCTCCTACATTACCTTGTTGTTGGTTTCTCTCAACCTGTGGATGTCTACCATGGTATTGTACTGCGGTGTTATTTTGCCTCTTCAAAACTTTCGCACCATGGTATACATTTAAACCTATTGTATCGCGGGGTTCTGGTTCTTCGACTAGTAATCCCCCCCGACTTATATCCACACCGAGATATTCAGCAATCAAAGTAATAAATATACCACCTCCTATTATGCTATGCGGTCTCATCCCCCTAACCATAGCTGATAAATAATAACCCACACAATAAGGTATATTTACAGCGCTTTGTGGGTCTCGAATACACATATGGTAAAACAAATCCTGTTCATTTACCTTTTCCTTGTTCTTACCTCTTTGTGTAATCGAATTAGCTAAAAACCTATGAATTACTCTTAATTCAGCTCTATCTATATCCAAATAAGAGTAATTTCCCCCTTTGAATCGGTGATGGCTTGTCATTTGACTCCATACACCATGTGTATCAAAATTTTCATCTATCTTTCTACCATTTAGTATCAACCCTCTACAATCGGCAGATGCTAACTCCTCAGGCGTATATATACGTAAAGCCTGAGCCATGTCTAGTAAAGACATGTGGCGCATCGAACCTCCTATCAAAAATCTAATAAAAGATCGATCGATTAAACTAGCTACCCGATCATTTAATTCTATACTACACAACAATTCTTCACACCATACTTTATATACAGGTCTACGCATGGTGAATAAACGTACCCAGTCGTTAAAAGTAGAATTACCATACCTCTGTGCAAGTAATTCCCTAATTGGCCCGGCCAATTCTACAGCTTCTAATGGTCCCCATTCTATGACCCTAGGTACCTCAACAACTTTAGAATGAAGAGTATGCAAACCCCTTTGGTATTTTGGATAATCTATCCAAAGTCTGTCAAATCTCAGGTTCGGGTGCAAATCTTCCAAGTGCATATCAGAAAATGTCATGACTGGATGAGGTATATCTTGTTTATAGTAGTTATCCACCTCCTGTTGTTCCGCATTCTCAGCAGGAGCATTGCGAGTTTGGGATGAAAATTCACCCCTTTCAGTCTACAAAACACATCAAACACAATTTTTGTGCATCCAAATATGCATTAGTGTCAGCAAAATCATCAATCAAAATAATTACAATGACATGATCAATTTATATCAAACTTAAGCTCATTTTCATATTTTCATCAAATCTACACTTTTTCAAATAAACATATACAAAAATGTTTGCCAAGTTCATAAGCATTCAACTCAAATAACATGTCAAAATAATCATCACTAGCAATTAAACAAGTTTCAAATGGCATTATCTCTCAAAAATCAAGTTCATGAATTTTAGACTTGAAAAAGTCCACTCTAATTCTCAAAATCATGTTTAGGCTCAAAGTTTGGATCATTTAACTACCTAAACATGTTACACTACTTAATTTAGCAACAATTCATGACAAAAATCGGCCATAACCTGTTTATATCAAAAAGCCCCATATTTGCTCAAGAACACAAACCCTAGATTACTCAAAATTTGAAGTTTAAGGCTTCTAATCATGTTAAATAGCATCAATCTAGGTTATACAAGCATAATACATAAACAATTTAAGCATAATTACACTAAAAGGCATCAAAATCAAATTGGGTATAAAATTGCTCAAGAACACTAATTTTCGGATTAAATGGCGTTTAGGTGTAGAAATTTACCATTTTTCTTGAGTAATTCCTTGATAGTATCCTTCTTAACATGATTTTAGTAAAAGATTTGATGATTAACGGTTAAAAATTGTGATTTTGGGGGTGTTTTTTCGGGTTTTTGCGCAGTATTTTCGGGTTTATTTCGCAGGTTTTGTGGGTGTTGGGTTGGGGACTGATCAGTTCGATCAAGTATATATTTTTTCTGGATTTTTCATCCTCCGCGAGTCGCGGTGGATTTCCCTTTCAAACTCCGCGAGTCGCGGAGTTTGTATTTTTTTTTTATATATCTTATACTAATTAAAACAATAAAGTAATTAATTTTAAAATTTTGTTTCCCTTGTTATTTAGGACGAGGTCGTTTTGGATCGATGTCCTAGTCCGTCCTTTGACAAAATTTTAAAATTTGTCTTTTTGTAGCGATTGTTTTAAAAGCTAAGATTTTTGGGGTTTTTTAATGTTTTTGGCATACTTTAATTCAATAAGATTAAAAATAATGATAATAAAAGTTCTCGTCCCTCCCTTGGGTAAAGCAATTTCGGTTCAAAGACCTAGTGTTCAACTTACGACGAATTTTAAAAATCATATTTTTAACTTAATGAGATAAAGTAAATTTTTGTTTTTAAATTCACACAATTTAAATATAAAATTCAAAATTAATATTAAAAATTCACACCAAACTTTAAAATTTGAAATGCATAAAATTAAAAATTATATTTTAAAAATTAAAAATTCACACCAAACTTGATTTAAAAATTCATATTATAAATTCACACCAAACTTATATTAATTTTTCAAATATTTACAATTTTAAATATATTAATTTTACAAAGTTTACAATATTAATTTAAGATTTATATATTAATTTTAAAAACATGGTAAAAATAAAATTAAAAATCTTTTTGGCTTTTTATCCCACTTTAATCAATCAAATATTATCAAAAATATGCGCCCCTCTTTTCGGTAAAGTAATTTCGTTCCAAGACCTAATTTAACTCATGACGAATTTTTGAAATATTTTGGGTTGATTGATTAAAGATATTTATACCTTAAGAATAAACGTAAATTTCGCAGTGATGTAATAAATTTTTGAATGATATCAATAATTTCGGTCGCCAAACCTAATTTTATTCAATACCAATTTAATACTTTATAGCGAACAAATTAGCGTTTATTATCAAAAGGTTAAAAATAAAAATAAAAAACTGTACAGACTTACCTATGAGATAGTATTCTTAGTTATATGATCTATCCCATTCATAAGATAGTCGGTTTAATTGGTTTTCCATGGCTACATAGGCGTAACCTCGAGCATTCAGTGTTTTTTTCTTCTAAACATATGAACGGTCCGTCTCTGCATAAAGTAACAAATTCGGTGTTTGAATAGGTTTGATTATTTGAACATTTACCTCCATGTGACCATTTTCCGCATTTGTGACATCTTTCTAGGTGTCGTGCTCTTCTTTTCGCTGCGGATTTTGATTTTCCTTTACCAAATTGTAACTTATTATCTTCGCATCTGGATTCTTTTCTAACTCCGTCCAATCTTTCTCTGATTACTGATACTATTTCACTTGGTAGTGTGTCATTATTACGTTTAGTGATCAAAGCGTGTAGCATTAGACCATGGTTTAGTTCACAGGCAGTCCTCATTTTGTAAAAACCTAAAAAAAATAAAAATTCAGAATGGGGGGAGAAGACTAGTTCTTTAGGGTCTGCTAGGGAAAGACCATTCGGGTTCCATTTTCGCGAACTACACGAAAACAGACAATCTAACTCTAACAAAAATACATATTATCCTTTAAAGACTTGATTCTCCCCACACTTAGTTAGCTGTGGTGTCGAAATTGTGATTAACTTCGTTGTCGACTTCCATCGGACTATCTATGTAGTGTTTAACTCTGTGACCATTAACTTTAAATTCAATTCCATTTGAATTTATCAATTCTACTGTTCCGTATGGAAAAACTCTTTTAACTATGAATGGTCTAGACCATCTTGATTTCAATTTTCCAGGAAATAGCTTGAATCGTGAATTGAAAAGAAGAACTCTGTCTCCTTCTTTAAATTCTTTTGAACTTCTGATTCTTTTATCATGCCACTTCTTCGTTCTTTCTTTATAGATTAACGAATTTTCGTATGCTTCATGTCTTAATTCTTCTAATTCGTTTAGTTGACTTAATCGTAGACGTCCGGCTTCATGTAAATCAAGATTACATTTCTTCAAAGCCCAAAATGCTTTGTGCTCAATTTCTACTGGAAGATTACATGCTTTTCCATAAACAAGTCTAAAAGGTGTGGTTCCAATTGGAGTTTTGTAGGCTGTTCTAAAAGCCCAGAGTGCATCCTCCAATTTAATGGACCATTCCTTCGGATTTGATCCTACGGTTTTCTCTAGAATACGTTTTAAAGCTCGGTTGGTATTTTCAACTTGTCCACTTGTTTGTGGATGATATGCGGTGGAGATTTTATGAGTTACTCCATATCTTTTAAGAACTTTCTCAAGTTGATTATTACAGAAATGAGTACCCCGATCACTTATTAAAGCTTTCGGTGTTCCAAACCTTGCAAAAAGACATTTTAAAAAGTTGACTACAACTCGTGCATCATTAGTTGGGAGAGCTTGTGCTTCCGCCCATTTAGATACATAATCAATGGCTACGAGTATATATAGATTATTATGAGATTTTGGAAATGGACCCATAAAGTCAATACCCCAAATGTCAAATACTTCACATACTTGGATGACATTTTGTGGTATTTCATCACGTTGACTTATTTTTCCGGCCCTTTGACAAGCATCACAGGATTTGCAAAGAAGGTGTGCGTCTTTGTAAATTGTAGGCCAATAGAATCCAGCATCATAAACTTTTCTTGCTGTTAGTTAAGGCCCATAATGCCCTCCTGTTGGTCCTGTGTGACAATGGTTTAAAATTTTACTAGCTTCATCTCCAAATACACATCGGCGTATTATTCCATCGGGACAACTTTTAAACAGATGTGGATCTTCCCAGAAATAGTGTTTTATATCACTGAATAATTTCTTTCGTTTTTGGTACAATAATCCTTTTTCAAGGAATCCACATACTAAATAGTTTGCATAGTCTGCAAACCATGGGATTTCATTATAATCTATCTTCAATAGATATTCATCACGAAAGTTGTCTTGTATGGCCGATTCATTTAGAACTTCTAATTCGGGATTTTCAAGACGAGAAAGATGATCAGCGGCGAGATTTTATGCTCCTCTTTTATCTCGGATTTCAATATCAAACTCTTGTAAGAGTAAGATCCAACGGATTAATCTTGGTTTAGCATCTTGTTTTGAAAATAGGTATCTAAGAGCAGAATGGTCGGTATAGACCACCGTTTTTGCTAGAACGAGATATGATCAAAATTTGTCAAAAGCAAAGACAATAGCAAGGAGTTCTTTTTCAGTAGTTGTATAGTTCATTTGTGCTCCTTGTAACGTCTTACTAGCATAATATATAGGTTGAAATCGTTTTTCAATCCTTTGTCCTAAAACGGCTCCCATTGCAAAATCACTTGCATCGCACATTAGTTCAAATGGTAGATTCCAATTTGGTGTTATCATGATCGGCGCATTAGTGAGTTTCTCTTTAAGAATATTAAAAGATTTGATACATTCATCTGAAAAGATGAATGGAGCATCCTATTCTAGGAGTTTATTCATAGGAGTGGCAATTTTAGAAAAATCTTTTATGAAACGTCGGTAAAAACCGGCATGCCCTAGAAAACTCCTAACTCCTCTAACATTGGTGGGATGTGGAAGTTTAGCAATTACATCTACTTTAGCTCTATCCACTTCAATTCGTTCTTTTGAAATTTTATGACCAAGAACGATGCCTTCTTTAACCATAAAATGGCATTTCTCCCAATTGAGTACTAGATTTGATTGTTCGCATCTAATAAGCATTCGTTCAAGATTAGCTAGACATGTTTCAAATGTATCACCGAAGACTGAAAAGTCATCCATGAAAACTTCCATGCATTCTTCTATCATGTCATGAAAAATCGCCATCATACACCTTTGAAAGGTTGTAGGGGCGTTGCAAAGTTCAAATGGCATGCGTTTGTAAGCAAAAGTACCATAAGGGCACGTGAATGTGGTTTTCTCTTGGTCCTCTGGTGCTATTGGAATTTGAAAATATCTGGAAAATCCATCTAGAAAACAATAGTAACTATTTCCGGCTAATCTTTCCAACATTTGATCAATGAAAGGTAAGGGAAAGTGATCTTTTCTGGTGGCGTCATTTAATTTTCTATAATCAATACACACACGCCATCCTGTTACAGTACTAGTAGGAATAAGCTCATTTTTCTCATTTGTAATGACAGTCATGCCACCCTTCTTAGGCACGCATTGAACTGGGCTTACCCATGGACTATCAGAGATTGGATATATCAAACCTGCATCTAACAGTTTAATAATCTCTTTCTTAACTACATCTTGCATATTAGGATTTAGTCTTCGTTGGCGTTGCACATACGTTTTATGACCTTCTTCCATAAGGATTTTATGTGTGCAATACGAAGGACTTATTCCTTTAATATCATGAATCTTCCATACAATGGCTGGTTTATGAGCTTTCAACACAGAAATGAGTTGTGATTTCTCATTTTCAGTAAGAGAAGACGATATTATTACAGGTAATTCAGATTCACCATGTAAATAAGCGTATTCCAAATGGTTTGGAAGTGGCTTTAACTCTAATTTCGGAGGTTCTTCTATCGATGATTTGTATCGATATCTGTCTTCTTCTTTTAGCATTTGAATTTCTTCTGTTGTTGGTTCATATCCATTAGCTATAAGTGTAGCTAACATTTCAACTTCATCAATTGGTTCATTACCTTCTCCTAAAGAACATTCTCCTGTTCCTTGTAATTCTGGAAATTCTTCTAATAATTCTGCATGTGCATCTATAGTTTGAATATAATAACATGTATCATCTGCAGATTGTGGTTGTTGCATTGCTCTATCAACTGAAAAGGTAACACTCTCGTCCTCTATACTTAGGGTCAATTTCTTACCAAACACGTCTATCATTGCTTTAGCTGTGTTTAAGAATGGTCTTCCTAATATGAGAGGAACTTGAGAATCTTCTTCCATGTCCAGAACAACAAAATCTACAGGAAATACTAAAGTACCAACTTTAACTAGCATGTTCTCCATTATCCCTCTAGGATATTTTATTGATCTATCGGCTAGTTGTATGCTTATTCTGGTTGGTTTCAATTCTCCAAGGTCTAGTTTAGCGTATAGTGAATATGACATTAGATTTGTACTAGCACCTAAGTCTGCCAATGCTTCTATTGAACTAAGACTACCCAGAAAATATGGAATTGTGAAACTTCCTGGATCAGATAGTTTTTCTGGTATCTTATTCAACAGCACTGCTGAACAATTAGCATTCATAGTAACAGCCGAGAGTTCTTCCATTTTCTTTCTATTTAAGATTAGATCTTTCAAGAATTTAGCATATCTAGGCATTCCTAAAATCACACCAATGAAAGGAAGATTTACATTTATCTGTTTAAACATATCCAAGAATTTGGATTGCTCGGCTTCAAGTTTCTCTTTCTTCAGTTTACTCGGGTAAGGAAGTGGTGGTTGGTATGGTTTAACATAAGGTTTAGCCTTAACTGTGTTATCTTCATTAACCTTTTCAACTACCGGTTCTTTTTCCTTATCTTGATTAGGTTGTGGTTCTTGTGGAGTAGGAATAGCTTCATCAGAAGTTACAGGTATTTCAGGTGGTTTAAGTGTTGTACCACTTCTTGTGGTAATGGCTTTAGCTGTTTCATTCCGGGGGTTAGCATTTGTATCACTAGGTAGACTTCCCGGTTTTCTTTCACCTATTAACCTTGCTAGGTTACTTACTTCTTGTTCCAGATTTTGAATAGAAGCTTGTTGATTTCTAAATGCTTGAGCATTTTGTTCATTAGTTTGTTTCTGAGATGTGAAAAACTGCATTTGAGTTTCAACTAGCTTCGTCATCATATCTTCTAAATTTGGCTTTTTATCATCGGTTTGTTGTGGTGGTTTGTTTTGAAAATTAGGTCTTTGCTGATTATAAGTATTGTTGGATACTTGTTGATTGCTAGGACCTTGTTGGTTGTTGTATGGAATATTTCGGTTATAATTCTTGTTTTGATTGTAAATTGGTCTTGGCGGTTGATAATTATTCTGATAATTATTTCCAGGCCTTTGGTTTATGTATGAAATATTCTCTCTTTGTTCCATTGTTAATTCAATACTGAGACAATCTTTTGTCAAATGTGGTCCTCCACATTGCTCACAACTAATTCGTATTGAGTGAATATCTTTAGTCATCTTTTCCATTCGTCTCTCCACAGCATCTATCTTTGCGGAAATAGAATCTAAGTCATGGCTAGAATCGGCTCTAGCTGCTTTAGATGATCTAACGATATCTTTTTCTTGGTGCCACTCATGTGAGTGGGAAGCAGTGTTATCAATAATTTTGTAAGCATCAGTTTCGGTTTTCTTTATAATAGAACCACCAGCTGCTATATCTATGTCTTTCCTTGTAGTGATGTCGCATCCTTGGTAGAATATTTGTACTATTTGACAGGTGTCTAAACCATGTTGCGGACATCCTCTTAACAACTTTCCAAATCTTGTCCACGCCTCATATAGAGTTTCATTCGGCTTCTGTGTGAATGTAACAATTTCTCCTTGAAGTCTTACGGCTTTAGATGCAGGAAAGAATTGTTTAAGAAAATTTTCAACTAAAACATCCCATGTATCGATCGCCCCTTCAGGTAACGATTCCAACCAATCTTTGGCTTCTCCCTTTAAAGTCCAGGGAAATAACATGAGATATATCTGTTCATCCTCCACTTCTCGGATTTTAAATAGTGTGCAGATCCTATTAAAGGTACGTAGATGTTCATTTGGATCTTCCTTCGGCGCACCACTAAATTGGCATTGATTAGTCACCATGTGTAGAATTTGCCCTTTGATTTCATAATCTAGCGCATTAATGTCTGGATGAGTAATTGCGTGACCTTGGCCAGTGCGTTTAGCTCTCATTCGGGCTTCCATACTTAATGGTTCTGTTACTTCCATAATTGAATTTGTTGAATCGGAATCACTAGAGGATTCTGATTTAATGGTTCGTTCCTCAACAATCTCTGTTTGAATGATTGGTGGTTCCAGAGGAAAGTTTAGTGGTTCAGGATCTACGAATCGTCCCTGAATATTCTCCGGATTCTCAATTGTGAGGTCGGGTTCAAAAAATAGATTATCGACGGCGACAATATTAGTTAGATGTCTTGATCTAGTTACAGGTGGTGAACGTACAAAAGGTGGTGAACGTCTTGCTCGGTGCATTCACTGAATATCCTATTAGTTTTTAAAAGAAAAGAAAAATTATAATAAGTTATCCAATCAATAGACTTTTCTGATTTTGCCCACGTTTCGAATAGCCAAAAGATGCAGCAGAGGGGCAGGATTCGTTTGGTCTCAATATAATTGAGGACTGTTTGGCTCCAATAACCCGGTCCACGTACAAATCCAACTATTACTACGAACCAGAAAATTTTGATGTCTATCAATTTAACCACTTAAAATAAATTTTCGTAATTTTAAGAAATTTAGATAAGAAGTAGAATAAAAATCTATGTTCTAAAACTAGAATAGCGAGAAAGAAGAAAGAAAAAGAGCGTGTCGAAAAAGGTCGAAAAAGAAAAATGGTTGAAAAATAAAAGGTGACGGAAAAATAAAAGAAACTTATAACACTTAAAAACACTTGACTAACCTAACCTTATTACTACAACTAACTTAAAATTATAATCGCAAATTGAGATTACTAATTGGAATGATAATTGATACATAGGTAAAAGGCGTCTAAAAATATTAAAGCTTACAGGAAAAACTAAATCCCAAATGGAAATAACTTAAAAAGAAACTAAAACTTAAAAAGGCGTCGCAAAATTCTAAAGTACCTAAATCTTAGTCTAAAGAAAAAGCACTTAAGGGATTTTACGGCAAAGCCTAAAAATCTAGAAATAAAAATAATTATGGCAAAAACTATGAATTAAAACTAAATACGAGCGAAAAATACAAATATTACGCTAAAACAATTAAAAAGGGACAAAATATAAAAATATACAAAAAGTTGTAAAAAGTTACAAATTTTTATAAAAATATTATTTTTATATTATTTATTTATTAAAACTATTAATTTTATATTTTATTTAAACTAATTTAACTAAATAAAACAAATAAATAAAAACTAAACTAAACAATATAATATAAATAAACTAATTAGGTTTTAAAATTAATTAAAATTAATAAAACCCGTAATTAATGCGAATTAGGGTTCCTGTGTACCCGTGTCAGGTCTGCTCCGCGAGTCGCGGTACTCGATGCTTCAAACTCTGCGAGTCGCGGGGTTTCAAAATTCAACTCAGGTACAGTTTTGAAATTCGACGCGTTTTTCTTTTTTTATTTTTTTATTTTATATTTTCTGTTTTATATTTTCTGTTTTAAAATCTAAAATATTTATATAATAAAAACTTATATTTTAAAAACTAGAATAAAAATAGAACTACTTTATAATTTTATAAATAAAAATCTTAAAACTAGATTTATATATATATATATATATATATTTTTCGGTTTTTTTTATGTTTTAAATAAAAACAAAATACTTAAATAAAACTTATATAAAAATAAAGAAACTTTATAAAACTTAAATATTTAACAAAATCTTAAAAATACTTATATTTTTGTTTTTCTTTTTATATTTTCGAATATTTAAAACGTATTTTTATAAAAATGAATTTTAATAAAAGTAAACTAAAAGTCTTTTTTTCGGTTTTTTATATTAGCGTTGCGCTTCCGGCTTTTAAGCGATTCCCCGGCAGCGGCGCCAAAAATATACTTGATGTTATGCGAGGTGTATATAAAATACTATTAATTTTTACAAGAAATACTATTAAATACGATACAATTTTACACAAGATATTTATTTATTTATTGAATGGATATACTTAAAGCTTGCTACAACACTTATATGCAGTGTACCTAATCGTACAGTAGTGTAGTTTTTAGTAAGTCCGGTTCGTTCCACAGGGAAAATCTTTAAACAAAGCTTAACGCTATATTAGTTTACTTTTATAAAAATACAAATATATATATAAGTAATATTATTATTATAAAGGGGGGTTTTTACCGTTTAATGACCGGTTTGTCGATTTTAAAACTTTAGTCGCAGTTAAAACCAAATGTAAAATAATAAATAAATACAAGACTTAATTTAAAGCGTAAAGTAAATAACGATAATGAAATTGCGAATAATAAAAGTGCGATAAAATAAACTTGCGATAATTAAAAAGTACGATAATTAAAAGTGCAATTAAATACAATAACAATAAAAATGCGATAATTAGAAGTGCAATTAAATATAAAATAAAAGAAATTAAATATGAAATAAAAGAATTATGCTTATTTAAACTTCCGTAATCATGATGTTTGACGTGTTGATTTTAGTTTTATGCCCATGGGTTAATTGTCCTTTGTCCTGGATTATTTAATATGTCCGTCTGGTTTTTGTCCATAACAGTCCATCAGTCATAAATATAAAGTGCGAGTGTCCTCGTCAAATTATCCTTATACCCGAAGTTAAATATTCCAACTAATTAGGGACTTAAACTGTAACAAGATTTTAATACTTTGTTTAATAATTACACCAGGATGTCGACTGAGTGTAACCCAAGGTTTTAATATTTTGTTATCAATTATACCAAGTGTCCTTGTACATAATTTCACCCCTGTTTTAATTATTCTAGTGGCTATTAATCCATTCCCGTGTCCGGTTAAATGAACAATTATTCGTACATATAAATACCCCGCCCATCGTGTCCGATCGAGTGTATATGGTAATTTATAGGGACGCCCAATTGTAAATCTTTATATTAACATTAACAAACTATCATTTAGTTAAACAAATATAAAGCCCATTAATAGCCCATAGTCTAATTTCCACAAGTGTCGTTCTTTTGTCCAAACCCCAATTATGGTACAAAGCCCAATTACCCAATTTTAGTAATTA
Source organism: Rutidosis leptorrhynchoides (assembly GCF_046630445.1). NCBI lineage: Eukaryota > Viridiplantae > Streptophyta > Magnoliopsida > Asterales > Asteraceae > Rutidosis > Rutidosis leptorrhynchoides. The sequence continues at coordinate 200,505,870 of NC_092338.1, forward strand.
GCCCAACATCATGATTACTTCGGATTAAATAAGCATAATAATAACTTAGCTACGAGACATTAAATTAAAAAGGTTGAACATAACTTACAATGATTAAAAATAGCGTAGCGTTACACGGACAGAATTTCGACTTATACCCTTACAACATTCGCTAACATACCCTTATTATTAGGATTTAAAATTAAAATTAAAATATAAATTATATATATATATATATATATATATATATATATATATATATATATATATATATATATATATATTACGTATATATTGAGAGAGAGATAGATTATGGATGATGAAAAATGATCAGAATTCGGTTGGCTTTATAGGAAATTGAGTTCAGGGGTACTCCGTGACTCGCGACAACTTTTGCCTTCAAACTCCGCGAGTCGCGGAGTTTGAAAATACAGCTCACACTCCTTTGGCTTCTTTCTTACCGACGATTTATAAATATATTATAATATATATATATATTAATTTTAAGAATTAATTATATATTATATTATATTTATGTGCATAGTTGGCTCGTAATTTTTAGTCCATTGCGTCGAGCGTTGAGAGTTGACTCATGTCCCGGTTCTGGATTTTCGAACGTCCTTGCGTACAATTTAATATCTTGTACTTTGCATTTTGAATCTTGTACTCTTGTAATTTCGAGACGTTTCTTATCAATAATTGGAACCTCTTTGATTGTATTTTGTACTTTTGAGCTTTTTGGTCATTTGCATCTTCAATTCGTCGAATCTGTCTTTTGTCTTCACCTTTTATTATTTAAACAAATATCACTTTTAAATAGAACAATTGCAACTAAAAGCTTGTCTTTCTTGGGGAATAATGCTATGAAATATATGTTCGTTTTTAGCATTATCATTATTGTTGTTGGGATGATTGTTGTAGTTGCTGCTGTTGTTGTTGTTGTTGTTGTTGTTGTTGTTGTTGTTGTTGTTGTTGTTGTTGTTGTTGGGGGGCCGTTTGTTGTAGTTGCGATTGATGTTGCGATTGTTGGGATAATTGTTGTGATTATTATTGTAATTGCTGTTGTTGTTGTATTGGTGATTCTTATCACCGTTTTCCTCCCACTTTCTTTTGACTTGCTTCACATTGGCCTCTTCAGCCGTCTATTCTTTAATTCTTTCCTCAATCTGGTTCACTAGTTTGTGAGCCATTCTACATGCCTGTTGTATGGAGGCGGGCTCGTGTGAACTTATATCTTCTTGGATTCTTTCCGGTAATTCTTTCACAAACGCGTCGATCTTCTCTTCCTCATCTTCGAACGCTCACAGACACAATAGGCACAATTCTGTTAATCGTCTTTCGTACGTGGTAATATCAAATCCTTGGGTTCGTAACCCTCTAAGTTCTGTCTTGAGCTTATTGACCTAGGTTCTGGGATGGTACTTCTCGTTCATTAAGTGCTTGAATGCTGACCACGGTAGTGCGTACGCATCATCTTGTCCCACTTGCTCTAGATAGGTATTCCACCATGTTAACGCAGAACCTGTGAAGGTATGCGTAGCGTACTTCACTTTGTCCTCTTCAGTACACTTACTTATGGCAAACACCGATTCGACTTTCTCGGTCCACCGTTTCAATCCGATCGGTCCTTCGGTTCCATCAAATTCCAAAGGTTTGCAGGCAGTGAATTCTTTGTAGGTGCATCCTACACGATTTCCTGTACTGCTAGATCCAAGGTTATTGTTGGTATGTAACGCAGCCTGTACTGCGGCTATGTTTGAAGCTAGAAAAGTACGGAATTCCTCTTCATTCATATTCACGGTGTGTCGAGTAGTCGGTGCCATTTCCTTCAAAATAGTCAAATGGAACAAGTTAATCATACATAATATTAAGAGTAGTTAATAGTATTTCGTAGCATAATATGAACTCATTTATAAAAGCTTTTTCTTCATATTAGCGTTTTATAAGTTTAAATTCGGGTAGTACCTACCCGTTAAGTTCATACTTAGTAGCTAATATACAATTCAACTACTACAATTCTATATGAAAAACTGATTATAATAATATTTCGCGTTCAAACTTTTATACAATATTTTACAAACTTACAATACCGCTTATTTTACATAAAGCATGAAATATAGCACACAATAACTTTGATACAAGATAGTTGTGAAGATAATTCTAGCTAGTACACAAGTCGTTCAGCAAAAGCAATAAAGACACGTAATTCATACGTCCAGAAACAAGTCATGCATTCTGGTTTTACTAGGACTACTTCCCATCCTTGGTCTTGTGGAACATAACCGTTATGGCCGTTGATAAGACAGCGTGTTGTAACGTCGTCAAAGGGACGAGGGTTACGTAATGACCAACAGTCTCGTAATAACCGAAAAACCTCATTTCTTACCCCAATTAACGACTCCGTCACTTGTGAGAACGTTTTGTTTAATAGTTGTAGCCCGATGTTCTTTTTCTCACTTTGGTGAGAAGCGAACATTACTAACCTGTAAGCATAGCATGCTTCTTTATGTTGCATGTTAGCCGCTTTTTCTAAATCATGAAGTCCTATATTCGGAAACATTGAGTCAAAATAATTTCTTAACCCGTTGCGTAAAATAGCATTTGGGTTTCCCGCAATATATGCGTCAAAGTAAACACATCGTAACTTATGGGTTTCCCAATGTGATATCCCCCATCTTTCAAACGAAATTCTCTTATAAACCAAGACATTCTTGGAAAGTTCTTCGAATGTCTTACAAACTGATTTTGCCGTAAATAGTTGTGCCGAAGAATTCTGACCGACTCTAGACAAGATTTCATCAATAATGTCTCCGGGTAGGTCTCTTAAAATATTGGGTTGTCTATCCATTTTGTGTTTTTATACTGTAAAATAGACAAGAGTTAGATTCATAAAAAAAAAATACTTATTAATACAAGCAATTTTTACATATATCATAAAGCATAAGCACACTATATTACATATATTACACCACACGAATACAACTATCTTATTCCGACTCGCTCGTTTCTTCTTCTTCGGTTTTGGTTCATTTTGCCAAATTTCTTGGGATATATGATGTTCCCCTAATACGAGCTGTCGTTTTCCACAACGGTTTAGAAAAACCTGGTGGTTTAGAGGTTCTCGGGTCATTGATACAACTTAAGGGCTTCGGGGGTTGACGATACATATAAAGTTCATCGGGGTTGGAATTAGATTTCTCTATTTTTATGCCCTTTCCCTTATTATTTTCTTTTGCCTTTTTAAATTCAGTTGGGGTAATTTCTATAACATCATCGGAATTCTCGTCGGAATCCGATTCATCGGAGAATTGGTAATCCTCCCAATATTTTGCTTCCTTGGCGGAAACACCATTGACCATAATTAACCTTGGTCGGTTGGTTGAGGATTTTCTTTTACTTAACCGTTTTATTATTTCCCCCACCGGTTCTATTTCCTCCTCCGGTTCCTCCTCTTCCGGTTTTGATTCTTCTTCCGGTTCTGATTCTTCTTCCGGTTCTTCTTCGGGAACTTGTGAATCAGTCCAATATATATTCGACTCTTCGTTATTATTAGGTGAGTCAATGGGATTTATGCTAGAGGTAGACATCTATCACACAATATCAAACATGTTAAGAGATTAATATATCACATAATATATACATGTTAATAATATATAGTTTCCAACAAAAATGTTAAGCAATCATTTTTAAAGAAAACACGGTCGAAGTCCAGACTCACTAATGCATCCTAACAAACTCGATAAACATGCTTTAAACGTCAACAAAAATGTTGGTGAGTTATAGGTTTAACCTATATATATCAAATCGTAACAATAGACCACAAGATTTCATATTTCAATACACATCCCATACATAGAGATAAAAATCATTCATATGGTGAACACCTGGTAACCGACATTAACAAGATGCATATATAAGAATACCTCCATCATTCCGGGACACCCTTCGGATATGATATAAATTTCGAAGTACTAAAGCATCCGGTACTTTGGATGGGGTTTGTTAGGCCCAATAGATCTATCTTTAGGATTCGCGTCAATTAGGGTGTCTGTTCCCTAATTCTTAGATTACCAGACTTAATAAAAAGGGGCATATTCGATTTTGATAATTCAACCATAGAATGTAGTTTCACGTACTTATGTCTATTTTGTAAATCATTTATAAAACCTGCATGTATTCTCATCCCAAAAATATTAGATTTTAAAAGTGGGACTATAACTCACTTTCACAGATTTTTACTTCATCGGGAAGTAAGACTTGGCCACTGGTTGATTCACGAACCTATAACAATATATACATATATATCAAAGTATGTTCAAAATATATTTACAACACTTTTAATAAATTTTGATGTTTTAAGTTTATTAAGTCAGATGTCCTCGTTAGTAACCTACAACTAGTTGTCCACAGTTAGATGTACAGAAATAAATCAATAAATATTATCTTGAATCAATCCACGACCCAGTGTATACGTATCTCAGTATTGATCACAACTCAAACTATATATATTTTGGAATCAACCTCAACCCTATATAGCTAACTCCAACATTCACATATAGAGTGTCTATGGTTGTTCCGAAATATATATAGATGTGTCGACATGATAGGTCGAAACATTGTATACGTGTCTATGGTATCTCAAGATTACATAATATACAATACAAGTTGATTAAGTTATGGTTGGAATAGATTTGTTACCAATTTTCACGTAGCTAAAATGAGAAAAATTATCCAATCTTGTTTTACCCATAACTTCTTCATTTTAAATCCGTTTTGAGTGAATAAAATTGCTATGGTTTCATATTGAACTCTATTTTATGAATCTAAACAGAAAATTTATAGGTTTATAGTCAAAAAAATAAGTTACAAGTCATTTTTGTAAAGGTAGTCATTTCAGTCGAAAGAACGACGTCTAGATGACCATTTTAGAAAACATACTTCCACTTTGAGTTTAACCATAATTTTTGGATATAGTTTCATGTTCATAATAAAAATCATTTTCCCATAATAACAACTTTTAAATCAAAGTTTATCATAGTTTTTAATTAACTAACCCAAAACAGCCCGCGGTGTTACTACGACGGCGTAAATCCGATTTTACGGTGTTTTTCGTGTTTCCAGGTTTTAAATCATTAAGTTAGCATATCATATAGATATAGAACATGTGTTTAGTTTATTTTAAAAGTCAAGTTAGAAGGATTAACTTTTATTTGCGAACAAGTTTAGAATTAACTAAACTATGTTCTAGTGATTACAAGTTTAAACCTTCGAATAAGATAGCTTTATATGTATGAATCGAATGATGTTATGAACATCATTACTACCTCAAGTTTCTTGGATAAACCTACTGAAAATGAGAAAAATAGATCTAGCTTCAAAGGATCCTTGGATGGCTTGAAAGTTCTTGAAGCAGAATCATGACACGAAAACAATTTCAAGTAAGATTTCCACTCGAAATAAGATTTTTATAGTTATAGAAATTGAATTAAAGTTTGAATATGATTATTACCTTGTATTAGAAAGATAACCTACTGTAAGTAACAAAGGTTTCTTGATATTGGATGATTACCTGGAATGGATTTAGAAAACTTGGAAGTAAACTTGCAATCTTGGAAGTATTCTTGATTTTATGAAACTAGAACTTTTGGAATTTATGAAGAACACTTAGAACTTGAAGATAGAACTTGAGAGAGATCAATTAGATGAAGAAAATTTAAGAATGAAAGTGTTTATAGGTGTTTTTGGTCGTTGGTGTATGGATTAGATATAAAGGATATGTAATTTTTTTTTCATGTAAATAAGTCATGAATGATTACTCATATTTTTGTAACTTTATGAGATATTTCATGCTAGTTGCCAAATTATGGTTCCCACATGTGTTAGGTGACTCACATGGGCTGCTAAGAGCTGATCATTGGAGTGTATATACCAATAGTACATACATCTAAAAGCTGTGTATTGTACGAGTACGAATACGGGTGCATACGAGTAGAATTGTTGATGAAACTGAACGAGGATGTAATTGTAAGCATTTTTGTTAAGTAGAAGTATTTTGATAAGTGTCTTGAAGTCTTTCAAAAGTGTATGAATACATATTAAAACACTACATGTATATACATTTTAACTGAGTCGTTAAGTCATCGTTAGTCGTTACATGTAAATGTTGTTTTGAAACCTTTAGGTTAACGATCTTGTTGAATGTTGTTAACCCATTGTTTATTATAACAAATGAGATGTTAAATTGTTATATTATCATGATATTATGATATATAATATATCTTAGTATGATATATATACAGTTAAATGTCGTTACAACGATAATCGTTACATATATGTCTCGTTTCGAAATCATTAAGTTAGTAGTCTTATTTTTACATATGTATTTCATTGTTAATACACTTAATAATATATTTACTTATCATTTAACATAATTAACCAAGTGTATCAATATCTTAATATGATTCATATGTACCTAGTAAGACGTTGTTATAACGATAATCGTTATATATATCGTTTTCGAGTTTCTTAAATTAATAGTCTCATTTTTATGTATATAACTCATTGTTAAAATACCTAATGAGATACATACTTATAATAAAATAATTTTAACTATATATATAACCATATATATGTCATCGTATAGTTTTTACAAGTTTTAACATTCGTGAATCACCGATCAACTTGGGTGGTCAATTGTCTATATGAAACCTATTTCAATTAATCAAGTCTTAACAAGTTTGATTGCTTAACATGTTGGAAATACTTAATCATGTAAATAACAATTTCATTTAATATATATATAAACATGGAAAAGTTCGGGTCACTACAAGAAATGGACACAACACCAATGACGGAAGTACGAGTGAGGACGTTGAACTCATGGCCAAGGTTGAGGCCATCTTTAAAAAGCTAAAAAAGGATTTTCTTGACGATGTCCCAAAGGTCTTCCAAGAGTCGGTTGATGGACAAGTGACCAAAATGATCAATGAACGAATGAAATCCTCAATAGAGGAGGCTTTAGAGGCTAGAAACATTTATCCTCGAGGCGAAGGGGGTGAAGGTAATGGTGGGGGTGGAAGTCGGGACTTCCACTACAAAAATTTCAAGGACACTCAACCTCCAATTTTAATGGGGTGAGGGATCCATTGAAAAGCACTTGTTGGATTTCCGATATCGAGGGAGCGTTCCGTACCGCGGAGTGTCCTCCCGAGAAGAAGACGAGGTATGGGTCTAGCATGTTGCGGGAAGAGGGAAAGTTGTGGTGGGATGATAAAATCAAATTATATGGTGAAGAGCAATGCATGTGCTTGACATGGGAGGAGTTTAAGAAGGAATTTTTCCAAGAATACCGAACTTTTTCCGATCTTGATAAAACCCAGGACGAGTTGCACAATTTGCGACAAGGTTCAATGGACTTGGTTACTCTCAAGTCTACCTTCTTGGCAAAGACTCATTTTTGTTTGGAGTATGTTGGTGATGATCACAAGTTGATGCTAGATTTCTACCGTACTTTAAGTGATGAGTTGAAGGGTAAGATTAGCCGGGGAATGGCTAAGTCATTTGAAGATTTATACGAATTGGCTAGGGGTTTGAGCCGGAGGCTCTAAGAAAAAGCGATTTCACTTTTTCAAAGAGAAAGTTTGAAGGTTCGAGTTATTCGAACTTTTCAGATAAAAAGAACAAGAAAGGCTCCGAAAGCGTTAATAGTCTGAAGAAGGGTGCTTCCGGAGGTTTCGGACCCACGAGTTATAATTGTAATCAAAGAGGTCACATCGCCCATGATTGTACCAAGGCGACGACCAAGCTTACTTGTTTTTATTGTGGTAAAGAGGGACACAAGAGGCCAGAATGTCCCGATTTGAATAATGATCATGTGAAGAAGTTGGAGAGAGCGGTGGGTACGGCTAGGGCTCGCAATTACTTGATGACCAATGATGAGGCCAAGCAATCCGACGAAGTTGTTTCAGGTACTTTTATGGTTAACTCTAATTCGGCAAGGATCCTATTTGATAGCGATGCAAATTTGTCGTTTGTATCTCCAAAATTTGTGCCTAGACTTAATAGACCGTTAGCTAAGTTAAGTCATCCGGTAGAATTCGAAATAGCAAACGGCAAAACGGTGCTAGTGGTTGATGTGTGAAAAAATTGTGATGTCGTTTTTGGTGCCGAAAACTTTAAGATTGATCTTATCCCGATGACTTTGGGCGATTTCGATATCGTTGTTGGTATGGATTAGCTCGATCATAATAGAGCCGATATTGCATGTCATGAAAAATTTATTCGTGTGAAGGCCCTAAGTTGGGGAGAGTTAATTATTCACGGTGATAAGCGTAGAAGACTTGTGCCGATATGCACTTTTGCACGGGCACGTCGTTTCCTCGATAGTGGTGGCACGGCTTTTCTTGCCAATGTGGTTGATACTCGTGATGAGCCACCACCCATTCGTGAAATTCCGGTGGTTAGTGAATTCGAAGACGTTTTTCCGGACGAGTTACCGGGTGTTCCGGCAGAAAGACAAGTTGAATTTCGCATTGAGTTGGTTCTGTGAGCTATCCCCATTGCTAAAACTCCTTATCGTTTAGTGCCAACGGAAATGCAAGAGTTGTTGAATCAAACCTAAGAGTTACTTGAGAAGGGTTTCATTCGACCGAGTGCTTCGCCATGGGGTGCTCCGATTTTATTCGTAAAGAAGAAGGATGGTAGTATGCGGATGTGCATCGATTATCGGGAGTTAAATAAAGTGACGATCAAGAATCGTTATCCATTACCTCGGATTGACGATTTGTTTGACCAACTCCAAGGTGCAACGTATTTCTCTAAAATCGACCTACGATCCGGCTATCACCAAATGCGGGTCAGTGAGGAAGACATCTAGAAAACGGCTTTTCGAACGCGTTATGGGCATTTTGAGTTTGTGGTTATGCCTTTTGGTCTTACGAATGCACCGGCGGCATTCATGGACCTTATGAACCGAGTGTGCCAACCTATGTTGGACAAGTCGGTAATTGTGTTCATCGACAACATAGTTGTTTATTCGAAGAGTATGAACGAACATGAACGTCATTTGCGTGAAGTATTGAAGACGTTACGAAAGGAGAAGTTGTATGATAAGTTCTCCAAATGTGAATTTGGCTAAGGGAGGTTCAATTCCTTGGCCACATTGTGAACAAAGACGGTATTCAAGTAGATCCAGGGAAGATAGAGACGGTGAAGAGTTAGAGAAAACCGACTACGCCTACGGAAGTTCGAAGTTTTCTCGGATTGGCCGGTTATTATCGTCGGTTTATCCAAGACTTTTCTAAGATTGCTTCTTCATTGACGAAATTGACGAGGAAGAACGCGAGGTTTAATTGGGAGAACGAACAAGAAATTGCTTTTCAATTGCTAAAAGAGAAGTTGTGTCAAGCTCCGTTGTTAGTGTTGCCGGAAGGAGTGGAAGACATGACAGTTTATTGTGATGCTTCGTTAAATGGGCTCGGGTGTGTTCTAATGCAAAGAGGTAAAGTCATTGCTTACGCCTCTCGACAATTAAAGGAACACGAAACGAGATATCCGACTCATGATCTTGAGTTGGCGGCGGTGGTACATGCGTTGAAAATTTGGCGCCACTACTTGTATGGTGTCAAGAGTACGATTTATTTGGATCTTAAGAGTTTAAAACATCTCTTTAATCAACGAGATTTGAATTATCGCCAACGTAAGTGGATGGATGTGGTGAAAGACTATGATTGTGAAATACTTTATCATCCGGGCAAGGCGAATGTGGTAGCGGATGCGTTAAGTCGAAAGAGTCATCACCCGGCGTTACGATTGGGATTGTTACGTATGATTATTACTAATGATTTTCTTGAAAAACTTGGTGTGATTCAAATAGAGGCTTACGTTCACAACAAGCATGTGGAACGAATCATGGGGCAATCGAAGTTCATTACTATGGGCTCGCGTGGTTTGTTGTCTTTTCAAGGAAGAGTGTGGGTGCCTAAGATGGGTGATTATCGACAAGTGCTACTTGATGAAGCACATAAGTCAAAGTATTCCATTCATCCGGGCGTGACGAAAATGTATCTAGATTTAAGGAAAGATTATTGGTGGCCGAGCATGAAAAGTGATGTTGTAAAATATGTTGAACAATGTGTTACATGTTTGCAAGTTAAGGCCGAACACCAAAAGCCGTATGGTAAGTTACAACCGTTAGAAATTCCAAAGTGGAAATGGGAGCACATTACCATGGATTTCATCACGAAGTTACCTAAAATGGCGAGAACCTAATTTGATTCGATTTGGGTGATAGTTGATAGATTGACGAAAAGTGCTTTGTTTCTTCCCATTAAAGAAGCAATATCGTCGGAGGCCTTGGCTAAGTTGTTTATCAAGGAAGTGGTCTCACGACATGGGGTTCCTATATCTATTATTTCGGATCGAGATACTCGTTTTACATCTCGGTTTTGGGAAACGTTTCATGAAGATATGGGTACACAATTGAAATTGAGCACGGCGTATCATCCTCAAACGGACGGTCAAACCGAACGTACGAACCAAACTTTGGAGGATATGTTACGGGTGTGTATTATTGATTTTGGTGGTAGTTGGGATGAGCACTTACCTTTGGTGGAATTCTCGTACAATAATAGTTATCATACTAGTATCGGGATGCCACCTTACGAGATGCTTTATGGGCGGAGGTGCCAAACTCCGATTTGTTGGGGTGAAATTGGTCAAAGAGAAATCGGGAGTACCGATTTGGTTTTAGAGACAAATAGCAAGATTGATATGATTCGGGATCATTTGAAAGAGGCTCAAGATATACAAAAATCGTATGCCGACAAACGTAGGCGAATGATCGAATTTCAAGAAGGTGACATGGTGATGCTTAAGGTTTCGCCATGGAAAGGCATTATTTGGTTTAGAAAACGGGAAAAGTTAGCTCCTCGGTTTATTGGGCCATTTAAGGTTTTAGCTCGTGTTGGTGAAGTCACGTATCGTTTGGAATTACCCGAAGAGCTTGCGGGGATTCATAATAGTTTTCATGTTTCCCATTTTCGTAAGTATCTTGCGGATGATTCATCTTGGGTGCCATTAGACGAGATTGAGCTAAATAATAAGTTAGAGTATATTGAGGAACCGATTGCCATACTTGATGAGAAGGTCAAAAGGTTGAGACATAAAGAGGTTAGGACTTTTAAAGTTCAATGGCGACGGAGTAAGGGTTCTGAGTTTACTTGGGAGCCCAAAGAATTCGTGTTGGTTTATCTTCCTTCTTGTCATGCGGCTTGGATCGCGAGGACGCGTTCCGATTCAAGTGGGGGAGAGTTGTAAGACCCGAATATTTCCTTGTTCATATGTGTAATTGGGTTGAATGAATTGTGGGGTTTCTTTGTATATTTTAAAAAGAGAAAAGAATCCTGCCCAGGCTATCTGCGCGCCGCGCAGAATTATGGCGCACCGCGCCATATACTGTGACAGCTCACCCTTCTCTTTTAATTAGATATTTTGAGGGCAAATTGGTAAATTTACTAAAGGGCCGACTTTAAGGCTCTAGATTCAGTTTGGTGAGCCTCATAACACCATTTTCACCTACTTCACCTCTTCCAAATTAATTTTGTGAGAGAAAGGGTTTTCTAGAGTGAGAGAACTCAAATCAAGGAAGAAGAAGCCGATTTCGGGTCTAAGTGCAAGCATTAAAGTTGTTCATCTATCCTCTAGCTACGTTTTGATTGTAGTGGTATGCTCTAATCTTGATTTCCTAATTTAACTTTGTGAAAGGGTTAGTGTTAGGGTTAATGGTGAACTTAAAACCCACTTTGTTAGTAAATTGGGTGTTTTGGGTGAATTTGGGTCAGGAAGACCCAAAGATGACTAACCTAGGGTTTTCAAGTATTAATTGATGTTTGAGAGCTTAAATTTGTTAGTTAGTTACTAGCACACCTATATCTAAGTAAATGGGTGTTGTGTGGGTTAGTGAATGACCCAAAATGGGTATGTTGACCTTAATTTGGTCAAATGGGTCAAAATGGACCCAAGTTAGTTAATGTTTGAGTGTAATGCATAAACCTTGTGTTGAAATGTGTTTTAAACCTAACTTGGCTAATGATTAGGGTTTTGGGGATGTTAACCCAAAAATTAGGGTTAAGGGTGTAAATGGGTCGAAATTGCACCATGAGTCAAGATAACACTAGAATGGAGTTTTAGTTGGTTGACCAACTTGAGTTTGTGATTGATATTATGTATAATGTAATAGGTACGTTACATTGAAGATTTCTGAGCTTGATTATCTTTCACAAGAGTTTTCGAGGTGAGTGGAGTAATTATACGTATGTGTATATGACGTGTTTATTTTTGGGTGTTATGGTATGAACCATCGAGCCGGTAGTGCCATAACATGTGTGTGATAAGATGTGAACCACGAGCCAGTAGCATCGAATGTGAACCAAGAGCCGGTAGCACTATAAAATAAGATGTGAACCACGAGCTGGTAGCATCGAGTGTGAACCACGAGCCGGTAGCACTATAAAATAAGATGTGAACCACGAGCCGGTAGCATCGAGTGTGAACCACGAGCCGGTAGCACTATAAAAGAGTATGACTCAATTGCGTATGGTGTGAACCACGAGCCGGTAGCACCATAGCGTTTATGGTTAACCATATTGAGATTGTCGATTATTTAGCATATTGTTTATATATATACATTGTGTTGAGTATATGCTAATGCGGTTTTGTGATAACGTATGACTTGTTAAGTGTTTTGGGTACGATGACATGCTAATTGAGTTATGAGTTCGTACGAGGTATTTAATGAATGTGATTGCAAATAGATGGGTTATATGTATGTATGTGTAATTATTGCATTCATTAAGCTTTGCTTACCCTCTCGTTGTTTACCTTTTTATAGGCTCGGGTATGGACAAAGGTAAGGGCGTTTGTTTGGAGTAGAGATCCCGTTGTGTTAGGGGACGCTTTTGGAGATATTAGCTTTGGAGTTTGACCGAGACTTGGGTAGTTTAACCCCAAACACCATGCTCGTAGGGTCGTTTGGTATTTAAACTTTTGCGGTCGAAACTCTCGTTATGTATTAAACTCGTAAAACGGCCAATGTGGGTGTCATACCCCGTCCTAATCCATCTGGACGAAGTCATCAACATCTGGTTCCATTGCGATGATCGACTCCAAATAATGTCTTTAAAATGAGCAAATGCACAGTTGAAGGTTTCTTTCATACCTGAGAATAAACATGCTTTCAAGTGTCAACCAAAAGGTTGGTGAGTTCATAAATTTATCTTAAAACAATAAAATTCATCATTTTGATAGACCACAAAATTTAAATGTTGCATGGTACAAATGGGCCCGAATCCTATACCCACCTGTAATGTACATGCTATATCTTTTAAATACAGTACATCTTTCTCGTGTACGAAACCATTTTCATAAATCATAGTAACCGTACACATATCTTGTGCACAAAAATAACATACACATAACCTGTGTATAAAATCATTCTCTCGATATATAACATTCACATCAACTGGTGGCAATTATCATGTCCACATAATTCAATGGTGGCAATTATCATGTCCACATAATTCAATGGTGGCCATTATCATGTCCACATAATTTAATGGTGATATTTTCTTGAAAATTTGACTACCTAATTTCTATAGTTAAATTAAAGTAAGAGAGATGTGCTAAATAATGGATACTCCCTCTCTGATCATTCAACATTGTATCTATAAAATTTAACATAGTTGTATTCTAGTGAATCCCACTAATTCAATTCTTTTTGCATTAAATATGAAATGGAAATATGACTCATTTCTTTATAATTAAAATGGCATCAAAAGAACACTTGTTGTGAATGAAATATAGCATTTTGTTAAGATTAGTCACTAATTTAATTTAATAATAAACTAGGCTTGCTAAAAAAATCTATAGCTAATATATGTGTCTTATATATATTAACTTTGAGAGTGCTTAGATTTGGGATTTGAGATGGATTATTTAATGATCACTATTTGAAAACACAAAAAAAATCGATAGTTAGTGTTTGGATAAGTAAAAAAAAAATCACTTTTCTACATGTTTATGCCATGAAAACGCAAATTTGAAAAAGTAGCTACATACCTACCGCACCATATCATGATTTTTAAACTAATGCTTTTATCTTTCAATTTACCAAAGTACCCTTTTATTTAATTAGCACACTAAGTACTGGAAGCCTTGGACAGTTGTACGTACGACATATACTACATATATTTATGCATTTTTGCTATTCTAATTTTCTATAGATACACTGTTTCTTTTACTTTTATATTATTTTGAATATTTACATACTAACTTAAAAAGTCTAATGCAATATTCTTATTATTACGGAGTATATTATAATATCATTTTATTATTTTATTTTATATAATTAAGTCTAATAACTTAATCATATAATATTTTAAATTATATTTTCAATTATTATATATATATATACACACACACACATATCAATTTATAATTAATTGTTCGTGAATCGTCGGAAATGGTCGAATGTCAAATGAATTCATGAAAACATTTCAAAATTTTTGAGACTCAACATTACAGACTTTGCTCATCGTGTCGAGATCATATAAAGATTAAGTTTAAATTTGGTCAGAAATTTCCGGGTCGTCACAGTGGGCCCCACTTTGTAATACTTATTTTATGTTTGAATCGTGTTAGTTTTACATATTTGAATATGTTGTTAAAAGAGTTTTGTCTAAATATGTCGGGAAGTGGCCAATCTTTTTCGCATTTGGAACTTTTGGACAGACTAGATCGGCGCGCCGCGCAGGGTCATGGCGCGCCGCGCCATTAGCTGAACAAAGAATTTTTTTTTTGTTGTGATATTTTAAGCGGGTTCGATTGCGATTTGGTTACCAAATTTTCTATCGAGTGTTCCTAACACTCCTTTCTTTATCATCAAACTTTTGGCCGTTTAGACCATCTACAATTTTTCTGTTTCCTCTGCATTTAATGCTACAATATCTGAATCATCGGTTATCAATCCGAGGTGGTTTTAGGAGAATTGTGTTTTTAGATGATTAAACGCTAATGGTAATATGGTGGAATATAAAAGGTTCCCCGGTAACAATAAAAGAGCACACATATATATCAAGGTTATAATTAGGTTGTTTCGAACGAAAAGTTGAAGTTGACTTGCTGGAGCTGTGATAAAATTGGCTACTTTGGAAAGGTACTGTAAAGTGATTTTCGGGAATAACAACGCCAAAGGAGCTAGCACAAATACGTGTTAAACGTTTACTCAGGTTCCGAGTGTTTTCAGGTGCATCACTCTTTGCTTCCGTAGATGAAGTGCGGTTGGTTCATTCTCTCGATTGAGGTGTTTTCAAAAATCATGAAAGGTTTAACGCAGATTGGAATCGTCAAGATACAAATGAGGTTTAAGATGAAATCAAGTGGCAAACTTGAAGAATTATTTAGTTTCATATGTTATAATCAATATTTTAATTCAATTTGATTGTCTAATGTTCTTAGTCCACAGTCGATAGTCCACAGTAACAGTCCAACAATTCATATATAGTTGAATATATAATATTCGAATTAATTAATACGTATCGTGACCCGTGTACATGTCTCAGACTCGATCATAACTCAAACTATATATATTATTGTAGAATCAACCTCAACCATGTATAGCTAACTCCAGCATTACTGCATATAGAGTGTCTATGGTTATTCCAAATAATATATATAGATGAGTCGATATGATATGTCAAAACCTTGTATACGTGTCCCGATATTTAAAGTGCGTAAAATAAATAACAGAAATTAAATGACGATAAATAAAATTGCGAGAATTAAATTGTGATAAAATAAATTGCGATAAATAAAATGTACTCAGTTAGCTAGGAACAGTTAGCTAGGATTTCGTTAGCGTGGATTCTTAACAAAATTTCACATAGTTAATTTGCTTGTTTCTAACAAATTTTATTTTGTCCAATATTTTTTATTATGCCACTTGTCGGATTCTGATAGGTCAAAATCCAAATATGAAATTGAATGAAAAGGGTTATTCTGTGGTGAACGGATTCGTATATCTATGGATGTAAATAGGATAGTAAATGACTGTTGAATCAGATTCGAAGAATGTACAGTGTAACTTATTAATGTGAAATCTAAATATTCCTCGGGTATTACCTACCCGTTAAAATATTTTCACCATTAACAGTTTGTACAAAAGAGTTTTTTTTTTCAATCTTTATGAAAACATATATACATATATATTTTCTTCAGATGCAATCATGGATTTAATGAGTTAATATGATATTAAACTCATATGATTTTCTGTT
This sequence comes from Rutidosis leptorrhynchoides, assembly GCF_046630445.1. Taxonomy (NCBI): domain Eukaryota; kingdom Viridiplantae; phylum Streptophyta; class Magnoliopsida; order Asterales; family Asteraceae; genus Rutidosis; species Rutidosis leptorrhynchoides. Next base: position 200,522,177 of record NC_092338.1, read on the forward strand.
TGAGCTAGAATAAGTAATCTCTAAAACTATTAGGAACCACATATTCTTCGCAGAATATTTCATTAATGAAGTTATGGATCAATACTTCATCGTTCATTGTTGTTGGTACTCCTTGGTATCTATGGTGCGTATGATGTTGATGTTCGAGGTATAGATTGTGATGTCGAGACGTGTGATGCGGATGTTGTTGGTGGTGGTAGAACTGTTGGTGCCAGTGATGTTGCTGAAGCTAGTACGTTTTGCACCATGTTTTCTAAATTGATTACTTGAGCGCGAAGCTCGTTGACTCCTTCTATTATTCCGGGATGATTGTCGGTCAGAATGAACGAATGAATAAGGTTTAGAATTTTTTGATAAAATTTAATCGTGGCGAGATACTCTGGAATTGAGTGTGAAAAATGGTTTTTCGGATGGGTTCGCCGGTAAATGCTTCATGTTCATCGCCAAGAGGTAAATTCGGCTGGTGAAAGGAATCGCCTTCTTCGCGCCTCCATTTATTGAGTCTATCACAAACTCATCATATGAATTGGGGATGGATGATTGGTTGATTCATTCTGGTGACGCTGCTTTCGGAGCTTAGGTGAACGTCCATGTCGGAATAACTGTCGGAAATCTGAGGAATTTGAACTGGTTGAGGGATCCATATCGTACGATCAAATGAAGTATTTTCGATAAGAAATAGATTATAGGATGTAGATTAGTACCCTGCAATACATAATTTACATATGCATATATCATACTAAAATTTCATAAGTTACGGAGGAATCTACGGAAGCTGTCACGCAAAGGTAACAATAACAGATATGCTAAGACATGAATTTTGTCTATACACTATTCATGCAATAAATGCAGTAAGATGTGTCTAGACTAGGAATGATAAGCAGGTAATTTCCTAAGGATAATAAGTAGATGATTTTCGACACGAATAATAAGCAAAACTTTTGACATACAGACACGGTCGAAGTCCAGACTCACTAATGCATCTAAACAACTATCAGTTAGACACACTAATGCAAGACCTGGTTCACTAAGACCCCCGCTCTGATACCACATGTCATACCCTGTCCTAACCTATCTGGACGAAGTCATCAACATCTGGTTCCATTGCTATGATCGACTCCAAATAATGTCTTTAAAATGAGCAAATGCACAGCGGAAGGTTTCTTTCATACCTGAGAATAAACATGCTTTCAAGTGTCAACCAAAAGGTTGGTGAGTTCATAAATTTATCTTAAAACAATAAAATTTATCATTTTGATAGACCACAAAATTTAAATGTTGCATGGTATAAATGGGCCCGAATCCTATACCTACCTATAATGTACATGCTATATCTTTTAAATACAGTACATCTTTCTCGTGTACGAAACCATTTTCATAAATCATAGTAACCGTACACATATCTTGTGCACAAAAATAACATACACATAACCTGTGTATAAAATCATTCTCTCGATATATAACATTCACATCAACTGGTGGCAATTATCATGTCCACATAATTCAATGGTGGCAATTATCATGTCCACATAATTTAATGGTGGTCATTATCATGTCCACATAATTCAATGGTGATATTTTCTTGAAAATTTGACTACCTAATTTCTATAGTTAAATTAAAGTAAGAGAGATGTGCTAAATAATGGATACTCCCTCTCTGATCATTCAACATTGTATCTATAATATTTAACATAGTTGTATTCTAGTGAATCCCACTAATTCAATTCTTTTTGCATTAAATATGAAATAGAAATATGACTCATTTCTTTATAATTAAAATGGCATCAAAAGAACACATGTTGTGAATGAAATATGGCATTTTGTTAAGATTAGTCACTAATTTAATTTAATAATAAACTAGGCTTGCTAAAAAAATCTATAGCTAATATATGTGTCTTATATATATTAACTTTGAGAGTGCTTAGATTTGGGATTTGAGATGGATTATTTAATGATCACTATTTGAAAACACAAAAAAAATCGATAGTTAGTGTTTGGATAAGTAAAAAAAAATCACTTTTCTACATGTTTATGCCATGAAAACGCAAATTTGAAAAAGTAGCTACATACCTACCGCACCATATCATGATTTTCAAACTAATGCTTTTATCTTTCAATTTACCAAAGTACCCTTTTATTTAATTAGCACACTAAGTACTGGAAGCCTTGGACAGTTGTACGTATGACATATACTACATATATTTATGCATTTTTGCTATTCTAATTTTCTATAGATACACTGTTTCTTTTACTTTTATATTATTTTGAATATTTACATACTAACTTAAAAAGTCTAATGCAATATTCTTATTATTACGGAGTATATTATAATATCATTTTATTATTTTATTTTATATAATTAAGTCTAATAACTTAATCATATAATATTTCAAATTATATTTTCAATTATTATATATATATATATATATATATATATATATACACACACACACACACACACATATCAATTTATAATTAATTGTTCGTGAATCGTCGGAAATGGTCGAATGTCAAATGAATTCATGAAAACATTTCAAAATTTTTGAGACTCAACATTACAGACTTCGCTCATCGTGTTGAGATCATATAAAGATTAAGTTTAAATTTGGTCGAAAATTTCCGGGTCGTCACAGTACCTACCCGTTAAAGAAATTTTGTCCCGAAATTTGGGTGAGGTGGTCATGGCTAACAATAAAAATGTTTTCATGACGAATATGAGTTGACAAATGGAGTTTTATCATTATTGACTAATATAGATAAAACGATTCGATTAGGTGAAGCGTACGAGTGAAGCTGTTACAACAGATTGAGATAGAGATTTAACTTTTGACGTAGATACGGTGGATTTTCGGAATTCAAGGAATTTAAAAGAAAATCTTGGAAATCTATAAGATCCGATTCTTCGGGATTTATGGAAATTATGATCTCTTTAATTAAATACGGAGATCTGCCTTGATTACTCTGCCTGGCATTTCCATTATAAATTAAACTCTTTCGTTCCATTATTCTCAGCATTCCTATAATTTCTTTCTTAGTTTTTGTATCCAAAAGATTATGAAAATGCTTAATCCCGTTCTAATCCTTGATATTTTTCTAGTTATCATTTCTGTCATCCTTCTTTTCAATCTTCCACCAGAAAAAATCTGTTTACTTCTACTATTACTTTGGGGTGATACTATTCTTAATTATACCGTGTCTTTATATTGCTATTCGTATTAATATCCACGGTTTGTAACTTCCGTGTTGTTATTGGACTTTTTATTTTCTCTTATATTTTGGAGCTCTTTGCCTTTTTATTATTCTCCCGACCTCTGGTAAAGCGAGCAATGGTCCAGAATTCGTAAATATGGAGTTCCGAATGAACTTAATGTTCTAAATAAGAAAGAACGTAATAGCATGATTTGATTTGTCAAATTACCTGAACCACTGAGAATAGAACTATCAAGAATATGTTTTCTTGATATATTCAGAAGTTAAGCAGAATGAAAGAGTTATGTAACATGGCACGTGATGACGTTATGATCTGTGAGTCATCACGTTCCATTAGAAACTCAGCATGACTTACTGTAATATAATCACGTTGATCAAGTGTCATTATATTATATTAACTCATGCATCAATTTCCAACACTACTTCAAAAACATTCATAATTTAAACTCGAATTTTAAAGAAATTTAGAAACTAAAGTAGTTTCTTTTATGATGTAATATAGATAGCACGACGAGATAAATAATTTCGGACGAGAATATTTATGAAAATATCCTCAGAAATATCGAAGATATTTATGATGATATTTTGAAATTTCTAAGTTCGATGGTTGATGAAGAAAGATTTTTTGCAAGATTTTAACATGAATACGGAGCAAGATATTCGTTGAAGGTTTCATCGGATCCAGAATTACCTGGATTATTTGAACATATGGTATGGTCCTTGTAGTTGGCCTTGGTCTCCTTCATGGTTTGCTCAATCTGTTTTTCAGTACCAAATTTTCTATCGAGTGTTCCTAACACTCCTTTCTTTATCATCAAACTTTTGGCCGTTTAGACCATCTACAATTTTTCTGTTTCCTCTGTATTTAATGCTACAATATCTGAATCATCGGTTATCAATCCGAGGTAGTTTTAGGAGAATTGTGTTTTTAGATGATTAAGCGCTAATGGTAATATGGTGAAATATAAAAGGTTCCCCGGTAACAATAAAAGAGCACACATATATATCAAGGTTATAATTAGGTTGTTTCGAACGAAAAGTTGAAGTTGACTTATTGGAGCTGTGATAAAATTGGCTACTTTGGAAAGGTACTGTAAAGTGATTTTCGGGAATAACAACGCCAAAGGAGCTAGCACAAATACGTGTTAAACGTTTACTCAGGTTCCGAGTGTCTTCAGGTGCATCACTCTTTGCTTCCGTAGATGAAGTGCAGTTGGTTCATTCTCTCGATTGAGGTGTTTTCAAAAATCATGAAAGGTTTAACGCAGATTGGAATCGTCAAGATACAAATGAGGTTTAAGATGAAATCAAGTGGCAAACTTGAAGAATTGTTTAGTTTCATATGTTATAATCAATATTTTAATTCAATTTGATTGTCCAATGTTCTTAGTCCACAGTCGATAGTCCACAGTAACAGTCCAATAATTCATATATAGTTTAATATATAATATTCGAATTAATTAATACGTATCGTGACCCGTGTACATGTCTCAGACTCGATCGCAACTCAAACTATATATATTATTGTAGAATCAACCTCAACTCTGTATAGCTAACTCCAGCATTACTGCATATAGAGTGTCTATGGTTATTCCAAATAATATATATAGATGCGTCGATATGATATGTCAAAACCTTGTATACGTGTCCCAATATTTAAAGTGCGTAAAATAAATAACAGAAATTAAATGATGATAAATAAAATTGCGAGAATTAAATTACGATAAAATTAATTGCGATAAATAAAATGTACTCAGTTAGCTAGGAACAGTTAGCTAAGATTTCGTTAGCGTGGATTCTTTACAAAATTTCACATAGTTAATTTGCTTGTTTCTAACAAATTTTATTTTGTCCAATGTTTTCTTTATTATGCCACTTGTCGGATTCTGATAGGTCAAAATCCAAATATGAAATTGAATGAAAAGGGTCATTATGTGGTGAACGGATTCGTATATCTGTGGATGTAAATAGGATAGTAAATGATTGTTGAATCAGATTTGAAGAATGTACAGTGTAACTTATTAATGTGAAATCTAAATATTCCTCGGGTATTACCTACCCCTTAAAATATTTTCACCATTAACAGTTTGTACAAAAGAGTATTTTTTTTTTTTTCAATCTTTATGAAAACATATATACATATATATTTTCTTCAGATGCAATCATGGATTTAATTAGTTAATATGATATTAAACTCATATGATTTTCTGTTTGAGTTAGAATAAGTAATCTCTAAAACTATTAGGAACCACATATTCTTCGCAGAATATTTCTTTAATGAAGTTATGGATCAATACTTCATCGTTCATTGTTGTTGGTACTCCTTGGTATCTATGGTGCGTATGATGTTGATGTTCGAGGTATAGATTGTGATGTTGAGACGTGTGATGCGGATGTTGTTGGTGGTGGTAGTACTGTTGGTGCCAGTGATGTTGCTGAAGCTGGTACGTTTTGCACCATGTTTTCTAAATTGATTACTTGAGCGCGAAGCTCGTTGACTCCTTCTATTATTCCGGGATGATTGTCGGTTAGAACGAACGAATGAATAAGGTTTAGAATTTTTTGATAAAATATAATCGTGGCGAGATACTCTGGAATTGAGTGTGAAAAATGGTTTTTCGGATGGGTTCGCCGGTAAATGCTTCATGTTCATCGCCAAGAGGTAAATTCGGCTGGAGGAAGGAATCGCCTTCTTCGCGCCTCCATTGATTGAGTCTATCACAAACTCATCATATGAATTGGGGATGGATGATTGGTTGATTCATTCTGGTGACGCTGCTTTCGGAGCTTAGGTGAACGTCCATGTCGGAATAACTGTCGGAAATCTGAGGAATTTGAACTGGTTGAGGGATCCATATCGTACGATCAAATGAAGTATTTTTGATAAGAAATAGATTATAGGATGTAGATTAGTACCCTGCAATACATAATTTACATATGCATATATCATACTAAAATTTCATAAGTTACGGAGGAATCTACGGAAGCTGTCAGGCAAAGGTAACAATAACAGATACGCTAAGATATGAATTTTGTCTATACACTATTCATGAAATAAATGCAGTAAGATGTGTCTAGACTAGGAATGATAAGCAGGTAATTTCTTTAGGATAATAAGTAGATGATTTTCGACACGAATAATAAGCAAAACTTTTGACATACAGACACGGTCGAAGTCCAGACTCACTAATGCATCTAAACAACTATCAGTTAGACACACTAATGCAAGACCTGGTTCACTAAGACCCCCGCTCTGATACCACATGTCATACCCTGTCCTAACCCATATGGACGAAGTCATCAACATCTGGTTCCATTGCGATGATCGACTCTAAATAATGTCTTTAAAATGAGCAAATGCACAGCGGAAGGTTTCTTTCATACCTGAGAATAAACATGCTTTCAAGTGTCAACCAAAAGGTTGGTGAGTTCATAAATTTATCTTAAAACAATAAAATTCATCATTTTGATAGACCACAAAATTTAAATGCTGCATGGTACAAATGGGCCCGAATCCTATACCCACCTGTAATGTACATGCTATATCTTTTAAATACAGTACATCTTTCTCGTGTACGAAACCATTTTCATAAATTATAGTAACCATACACATATCTTGTGCACAAAAATAACATACACATAGCCTGTGTATAAAATCATTCTCTCGATATATAACATTCACATCAACTGGTGGCAATTATCATGTCCACATAATTCAATGGTGGCAATTATCATATCCACATAATTCAATGGTGGCAATTATCTTGTCCACATAATTCAATGGTGGCCATTATCATGTCCACATAATTCAATGGTGATATTTTATTGAAAATTTGACTACCTAATTTCTATAGTTAAATTAAAGTAAGAGATATGTGCTAAATAATGGATACTCCCTCTCTGATCATTCAACATTGTATCTATAAAATTTAACATAGTTGTATTCTAGTGAATCCCACTAATTCAATTCTTTTTGCATTAAATATGAAATGGAAATATGACTCATTTCTTTATAATTAAAATGGCATCAAAAGAACACTTGTTGTGAATGAAATATGGCATTTTGTTAAGATTAGTCACTAATTTAATTTTATAATAAACTAGGCTTGCTAAAAAAATCTATAGCTAATATATGTGTCTTATATATATTAACTTAAAGAGTGCTTAGATTTGGGATTTGGATGGATTATTTAATGATCACTATTTGAAAACACAAAAAAAAAATCGATAGTTAGTGTTTGGATAAGTAAAAAAATCACTTTTCTACATGTTTATGCCATGAAAATGCAAATTTGAAAAAGTAGCTACATACCTACCGCACCATATCATGATTTTCAAACTAATGCTTTTATATTTCAATTTACCAAAGTACCCTTTTATTTAATTAGCACACTAAGTACTGGAAGCCTTGGACAGTTGTACGTACGACATATACTACATATATTTATGCATTTTTGCTATTCTAATTTTCTATAGATACACTGTTTCTTTTACTTTTATATTATTTTGAATATTTACATACTAACTTAAAAAGTCTAATGCAATATTCTTATTATTATGGAGTATATTATAATATCATTTTATTATTTTATTTTATATAATTAAGTCTAATAACTTAATCATATAATATTTCAAATTATATTTTCAATTATTATATATATATATATATATATATATATATATATATATATATATATATACACACATATCAATTTATAATTAATTGTTCGTGAATCGTCGGAAATGGTCGAATGTCAAATGAATTCATGAAAACATTTCAAAATTTTTGAGACTCAACATTACAGACTTTGCTCATCGTGTCGAGATCATATAAAGATTAAGTTTAAATTTGATCGGAAATTTCCGGGTCGTCACAGTGGGCCCCGCTTTGTAATACTTATTTTATGTTTGAATCGTGTTAGTTTTACATATTTGAATATGTTGTTAAAAGCGTTTTGTCTAAATATGTCGGGAAGTGGCCAATCTTTTTCGCATTTGGAACTTTTGGACAGACCAGATCGGCGCGCCGCGCGGGGTCATGGCGCGCCGCGCCATTAGCTGAACAAAGAAATTTTTTTTTTGTTGTGATATTTTAAGCGGGTTCGATTGCGATTTGGTTTGGGTTGTTACACTATTCACTTCTATTATACTCTTAGTTTTATAGTGTTTTTAGTTCTCCAGTATCTTTACGTTGCAATACTTATTGATATACACGGTTTGTAATTTATGCGCTGTCGTCGGGCTTTATATCTTTCTTTATTTTTCGGAGTCCCTTCTCTCGTCTTTCTATAATGCTCTCTCTTATTTGCTGCGATTTATAATCCCATTTCTATTTCGGAGCTTCATGCTCTGTTTTCTCTTCTATCCATTAAGCACAGCAAGTAATGGTCCAGAATTCGCAAGTATGGAGTTTCGAATGAACATGGCTAATGTTCTAATAGAGAAATTGTAATGACACAATCTTGATTGGTTAAATTACCAGAATTCAAGGGAAAAGATAGAACTATCAAGAAATTATGTTCTTGATATGTTTATATGTTAGATAGAATGTAAGAGTCGTGTAACACATCACATGATGACGTTATGATCTGTGAATCATCATGTTCTATTTAGAAACTCAGCATGACTTACTGTAATATAATCATGTTGATCAAGTGTCATTATATTATATTAACTCATGCTTCAGTTCCCAACACTACTTCAAAAACATTCATATTTTAAACTCGAAGATTTCAGAATTTAGAAACTAAAATAGTTTCTTTTATGATGTAACACAGATAGTGTGAAGAGGTAAATGATTTCGGATAACAATAGTTATGTAGATATCTTCAGAAACATCGAAGATATTTATAATGAAAGATATGATGATATCTTAGAATATCTAAGATCGGAGGATGATGAAGAATATTATCCGCAAGGGTTTAGAGTAAAGAGCAAGATATTCGCTAATGATTTCAGCAGGCACCGAATCATTTGGATTCTTTGAAGGCAGATTTAGTCTTTGTGATTTGTCCACAGCCTTCTTCATAGTTTGCTCAATCCGTTTTCAAGTTCCAAACCTTCTCTTTTTCTGAGCTTTGTCAACACACTATTCTTTATCATCAAACTTTTAGCTGTTAAGGTCGTTTACAGTTTTTGCTGCTTCATCAACATTTTTCAAAGATTCGGAGAACTAGTTCGCAGTTTAGGGTGTTTTTCAGAAACTTCACATTCGAAGTATATAAGTCTTGGTGGTAGACGTTATATGTATATATATAACTGTTGGTGTAGAATTGATGCGAAATTCGAGAATAATGATTCAAGCTTTTTGGTATGGTAACTACTATTATAAGATGCAGATGAGTACATGATAGGGTTTCAATGAATAAGTATAGTGATTTTTCGAAGAGGCTTAAAGATCAATGAAATTGTTGGTAAGTTTACTGCTACTGTGGTGAGATATAAAGGGTTCCCCGGTAACAATGATGAAGGGGTAATCGTTATAATAAGACATATTCGAATGAACAATTGAAGTTGATTTGCTGGAGCTGTGACAAAACTGTCTACTTTGAAAAGGGATTGAAAAGTTATTTTTTGCTAATAAATGCCAAAGGGTCTGACACGGATACGTGTTAAACTATGATTTTTGTTTCGAGATTTTTTCAGGTGCAAGACTGTGGGTAATATGTGGTTGGATCATCATCTCGATTGTTCATTATTTGAAGTGCCTTCAGGAATTTCGAAGAGTTTGAACACATATTCTAATCGTTAATATACATATGACGCCCTAGAATTTCGAATGATACGAATATTTTTCTGGGTAGAAGTGATGTTCTAGCACAATCTTGAAGTCAAAGTATAGCTTGGAAAGATGTAGAAATCTAAGAGTGATGATATCGGTTATATCTTGACTTGGATTCTGATATGTTAAAATCAGAATATGTAATTGAATTTGGATGATTATGGTTGTTTTGATTTTTTTTTCTTTTGAAAGAATGTATATCGTTGTGAAAGTAGTGAGTATAGTTGATGATTTGTTGAATAAGAATCGGAGAATGTAACATATTAATTGTGAATTTATATATTTTTCGGGTATTACCTACCCGTTAAAAGTTTCACAAGTAATATTTTGTACCGGGAAATTTTATTACAGTCTTTATGAAAATATATGTATATTTTCTTCAGATATAATACAGATTTAATGAGTTAATAATAATTAAACTCATTTGATTTTCGGCTGGAACTAGAAATGAATAATTCCTAAAACATTAGAGATTACATAATCTCTGCAGGGTATTTCACTACAGTGATCAATACTTTATTATTTATTCTTATTGATATTCCTTGGTGACGGATGTTGATGCTCGAGGAATTCTTGCGAACCTTGTAAGGTACGAATAATATTGTTTAGAAAATTTCGATCACATCGATGATGAAAGTGTAAAATCAAACATATATTTGAATAATACACTTGATTTATTATGAAATGGAATTCATTGAATTGAAACAGAGATTGTAGTTAACGATGGTTAAGTTGCTGACGAAGGATGTACATCATAGCATATTAGTAATATGAATTAACCGAGTAGTAGATTCACACGTAATAGCTTAGTACGAAAATATTTATTATGGTTTCAAAATTTATATATATAATATATACATATAAATCCTTCAGTTGGAATGAGTTAATACTTCATTACTTGTTGATACGATATATCCGTTGGTGATGGTGGTGTCAATATCTGAGGTGGTTACAGAGTTTACGAAATTTGTATTGTTGCAGGCGTTGCAGGTGCCGGTGATACTGTTGGTGATGCCGGCGGTAATGCTGGTGCTGATGATGCTGACGGTACTGCTGTTAATGCTTGTGTAACATGTGTCATTTGTAAATCATGCACTATTCCGGTCAGGGTTTCTACTCATCTGATTTATGGTTAAGGCTAGAATAGATAATCTCTAAGACTTTAGAGATTACTTCATTGCCGCAGAATGTTTCTCCAATGAAGTTATGAATCAATACTTCATCAGTTATTGTTGTTGGTACTCCTTGGTATCTACGGTGCGTATGATGTTAATACTAGTGGGACAGTTTGAAATGTCGAGGTGTGGGATGCGGATGTTGTTGTTGGTGGTGGTAATGGTAGTGTTGGTGTTGATGATGGTGGTACTGTTGATGCCGGTGATGCTGCTGGTTCTTGTAGCCTTTACACCATATTCTCTAAAGCCACTACCCGAGCACGAAGCTCGTTAACTTCTTCTATTACACTGAGGTGATTGTCGGTTCGGACCAGTGGATGAATAAGATCTAAAATTTGAGATAGTATATAGTCATGACGAGATACTCTGGAAATGAGAGAGAAAATGGTGTTACGAACAGGTTCGCCGGTAAGTGCTTCCGGTTCTTCGCCAAGAGGGAAATTTGGTGGATGGAAGGGATCACCTTCTTCTTGTCTCCAATGATTAAGTAGGCTACGAACCCATCCCCAATTCATCCAGAATAGATGATGGCTAATTGGTTGATCCATTCCTGTCACACTGCTTTCGGAGCTCGAGTGAAACTCCATATCGGAATCCGAGGAACTTGAACTAGTTGAGGGGTTCATCTCGTACGATCAGGGAAATGAATTTTTGAAATGAATTTGATTATAGGACTTATGTAACAACCCGACATAGCAAAACCGAAATTCGACACACATATTTTTTTTTAAAACGGGCAAGTAAACTGGCCATGCCAGATGCACGGTGCGCGCAGACCTGCACGGCGCGCATTACTACACGAAACCAGATCAGAAATGAGACATGCCAGTTTCCTGAATTCTCACTCATTTGTGCGGTGCGCACATCCTTGCGCGGTGCGCATTAGTACACAAATAGGGTTGTTTGCCAGTTTTCACATAGAAGGTCAAAACTTCAAAACCTAAAATACACCCATCATTAACTCAATTACGACCAAAGGTAGCTTACATAATTTCAAGATTAGAGTTTACAAAAGTGTACGACGACCCATACAACACCAAAGTATTTTTGACCCGTAAGTTTAAGTACCAAACAAAAGACGAGCATGGTGTTTGAGATTAAACTACCCAAAACCTAGGTCGAATCACAAAAGCCTCCTCTAACAAATCCAAAGAGGTGAAATCTCTAATCCAAGCATATACCCTTGCCCTTATCTATGCCGAAGCCTAAAAAGGTAAACAACGAGAGGGTAAGCATAACGCTTAGTGAATGCAATAATTATACATATACATATATAATCTACTTACTTGCAATCACTTACACAATACCGCATACAAGCTAGCAATTTGATAACTATGCAAACATTATGCATAAACTAATATCCGTAATTCATAATAAGCTAGCGACACCAAAAACATATAGTTCACAATTAAATATGCTAATACAAAATTCACACAACCATGGTTAACCAATCGTACAAGGGAACGGTACTCGCGAAAGAAAGTCGGAGTTCATAACATCCATTAGTGTACATATGCCGCGTAATCACTAATTCCCCCGGGTGATGTCTTAAACACCGCGACAATCTCACCCCCATGACAATCTGGTGTCTTGAACACCGCGATAATTCCACATGTCAATCAAACCAATGAGTGGTGTCTTGAACACCGCGACAATTCCACTCCGATGACAATGTATTGTCTTAAACACCGCGACTATTCCACATGTTAATCAAATCAATGATTGGTGTCTTAAATACCGCGACAATTCCACTCGTTAGGTAGAATGTGGTGTCTTGAACACCGCGACAATTCCACATTCCATGCTACACAAATAAATATATTATATATGTACACGCATAATTATTCCACTCACCTTACACGTCGGTGATGATTAAACACTTTCGTACGCTTCAACGCAAAGTACCTAATACATTAAGTACATATATCAATTATTCATTCAAGTTGGTCAACCAACTTATTCGCCATACAAGTGCCATTTGGCCAATGGTGCAAATGTGACCCATTTGCACCACTCATTCTAACACTAGGTCAGGATTATGTCAAACCCTTACCAACAATCCGATTATGGTCTTAATTCACCTTTTAACACAAGGTTATCTCATTTCGCACCAATTAACCCACTTAGGTAATCAAAGACTCATTTGACCCATTTCAAGGTTAACGCACTCATTTGGGTCACTTTCATACCCAAATACACCCATTCACTTTAAACACTAAGTGTGCTAGTGATTTACTAACATTTAAGACCCATATACACAATTTAACATTTTAAAACCCTAGGTTAGTCATCTTTGAGTCCTCGTGACCCAAACTTACCCAAAAACCCCCCAAAACACTAACAATTGGGTTTTATGTTCATTACTAACCCAAACCCTAACCCTTAAACAATTAAAACAAGGAAATCAAGGTTAAGACTTACCACTACAATCAAAATGTAGCTAGGGACTAGATGAATAACTTTAGAACTCACACTAAGCCCCGATTCGACCTTCTTCTTCCTTGATTTGAGCTCTCTCACTCTAGATATTTCTCTCTCTCTTGAATTTAAGTGGAAAGGGATAAGGTAGATGAAAATGAAGTTATGACACCCACCAAAATGATCTTGAGGCCTTAAACTCGTCCCACATGTGAAAGTATCAATTTGCCCCTTTAAATATCTGAAAAAGGAAGGAGGTGAGCTGTCAGCTCGATCTGCGCGCCGCGCATCCAAGTGCGCACCGCGCACTTCCACTTTTATAGGTTCCAGCCTTATTTATTTATATACAAAATGTACAATTCAGATTCGGGTCTTACAACTCTCCCCCACTTGATTCGGAGCGCGTCCTCGCGATCCAAGCCGCATGACAAGAGGGAAGATATACCAACACAAACTCTTCGGGCTCCCAAGTAAACTCGGAACCCTTACTACGATGCCATTGAACTTTATTAAGTCCTCACCTCTTTATTCCTCAGCCTTTTCACCTTTTCATCGAGTATCGCAATCGGCTCCTCAACATACTCTAACTTGTTGTTTAGTTCAATTTCATCTAATGGCATCCATGAAGAATCATCTGCAAGGCACTTACGGAGATGGAAAACATGAAATGTATTATGGATCCCCGCAAGCTCTTCGGGTAATTCCAAACGATACGCAACTTCACCAACACGAGCTAAAATCTTAAATGGCCCAATAAACCGAGGAGCTAACTTTCTCCTTTTTCGAAACCGAATAATACCCTTCTATGGCGAAACCTTAAGCATCACCATGTCACCTTCTTAGAACTCAATCAATCGCCTACGTTTGTCGGCATATGACTTTTGTCTATCATGAGCCGCTTTCAAATGAGTCTGAATCATCTCAATCTTGCTATTCATCTCTAAAACCAACTCGGTACTCCTGACTTCCCTTTGTCCCACTTCACTCCAACAAATCGGATTTCGACACCTCCGCCCATAAAGCATCTCGTAAGGTGGCATCCCGATACTAGTATGATAACTATTATTGTACTAAAATTCCACCAAAGGAAAGTGCTCATCCCAACTACCACCAAAATCAATAATACACGCCCGTAACATATCCTCCAAAGTTTGATTCGTACGTTTGGTTTGACCGTCCGTTTGAGGATGGTACGCCGTGCTCATTCTCAATTGTGTACCCATATCTTCACGAAACATATTCCAAATCCAAGATGTGAAAAAAGAGTATCCCGATCCGAAATAATAGATATAGGAACTCCATATCTCGATATCACCTCCTTGATAAACAACTTTGACAAAGCCTCTGATATGCCACTAACAGAAAGTTATGTTTTGTGCAGTGTCGTTAGGTCGCACGATGTCCGATTCGATAGCACACAACGTCTTCATTTATTTATATTTTGCCGGGCCTAAATTTACTTTTACTTTCTAAGGTGTAGAAGGTGTAAGTTAACCTAGTGTCAAATTTTATGCTGATTAACGAATTGAAGATCAAGTGGATAATTGTCTTTTAGTTAAATTACCTGGATAAAAGATAGTAGTTGATTTTAGCTAAAGGTCCTAAATGCAGAAAAGTAAATAAAGTGGAAGGATATCCGGAGTATGCAGATCAGGGAAATGTTGACCAAGACTTCAGTATTGGGTTAGGGAAAGGTAATTATGCTTATGTTAAGACTATGCTTGGATTGACGTAGATCTGGTTGGATGAACCAATTACGCAGACCTACTTATCTCTGAACTCTCGGAGTTCTCTTTGAGCAGTGAGAAGTATGTCACTTGGTCGTATAACTGAAGTGTAACAATACCTCGGAGGCTATCCTAAGTAAAGTAATAGGTTTATTAGTAAGTTAAGCTCTAATCCTAACCCTCGTTATCAGTTTAGGTAACTGAATAAAAATGTGCCGTGTTGATTGAACACTGATCACAAACGGAAGGAGTCCGTCGGTTTAAGTTGGCAAAACCTTAAATGAAAACTAACAACCATTTCATCATACTAATGAGATCTCAACAAATCAAACATTATACAACATTACAGTTAATATACTGATAGTAAAGCAGATAGAAACCTAATGAGTACCTAAACAGTTGATATGACTAAGACCTAAGGCAACAATCAGACAAGAACATGCAATAGGCTTGGGTCATAGAGTAAAGGCACTAACTAGATCTTAACAGCTCCTAAGAGGTCTCTTTGGAACAGTCAATAGGCATACTAGGTTATTCATTTCTCAATTCCTAGGTTCCGTGTCCTAAAAGTGCATTAGATGCCTCTCGGGAACTCCGGCCATACCGTGTTCATAGAATCTTCTGATACAGTATAACCAGGGGTCTTAATCCTATGAAGTAGCTGATTTCATATGGGTGGACAAGTCCTGATCACAATCTAAGTTGGTCAATCCTTAAGATGCTAGCATACAAATCTATCAGACTTCCTAGTTCTGTATTATAACAGTAATCGTACTAAATTAACATAATTACGCTAACCCAAACTTCTATCATGGCAACATATAGATAAGTTAAGCTATCATGGCAATATTAGAACACGTTATTAAACATAAAAAGTAAGAATACATGTTTAATACAAAAGACAAGCGTTTCGGATAAAAAACCTGAAAAGGCCGAACAAATCTGCCCGAGATCGCAGGGACTCGCCGGGATATCCTCCAGAAAATAAAAGCTAAGCTAACTACTACTAAAAACTAACTAAAAGATTGAAAATATAAATTGAATTGCAAGTTGAGTGTGTGTTGGAATGGATGGAGAAGGCCCTTTAAATAGACCAGAATTTTGCCCAAATACGCCTGGCAGGCCGTATGGTGTGTGACGACCCGGGAATTTCCGACCAAATTTAAACTTAATCTTGTTATGGTATCAAAACGATAAGCAAAGTCTGTAAAGTTGATTCTCAAAAAGTTTGAACTGTTTCATATATTCACTTGACCTTTGACTGCGTTCGACGATTCACGAACATTTATGTGTATATAGATATGGTATAATCAATGGTAATATATTATATGTAATAATAAGTAAAAACTTTAATTGCTATATTAATATTATTATTATTACCCTCATTAATATTATTACTAATATTAATATTAACAATTGTATCATTAATAATATTATATCAAGTATATAAATACATATACAGTTATTCATGTATATACAAATATATAAATGCGACTAAATACATATGTATAAATACAAAAAAAATACGTATTATGTTTAACATCACCATCAAAATTCATTTCATTGTCTGTGATCTTGTTATGTGTCGATCTCAAATCACAGTGTCAAACAAAAACCGTTGAAAGTCCCAATCTGCTTTTTCATTTTTTTTTTATTTCTTTTCGTCCTTCTTAATTGATTCTCATATCTGGCTCCTTGCTAAAAGACACGATCACTTTCTGTATTATGGAATCCATCTAGCTTTTATCTATT
This sequence comes from Rutidosis leptorrhynchoides, assembly GCF_046630445.1. Classification (NCBI taxonomy): domain Eukaryota; kingdom Viridiplantae; phylum Streptophyta; class Magnoliopsida; order Asterales; family Asteraceae; genus Rutidosis; species Rutidosis leptorrhynchoides. The sequence goes on from NC_092338.1 coordinate 200,539,240, forward strand.
TTCTTTCACCAACTCACTATTTGCCTTTTATTCTTTTGATACATAGGATTATAATATACATAGAGATGATATATATATATATATATATATACAAACGTTTAGTCACCATGATCCAACACCACCCATTTCAACGGTGGACACAACCATCGGTCACCATTTCGATCACCCAAACCATCACCACCCCTACAATCACCAACTTCATCATATTAATCACCATAACCCACCATCTATCTGTACACGTTTCCTGTATGAACTAAACCAAGAACAAATCTATCGAAAAACCATTTCTACTTTCTACTTCACCATCATTCATCGCCTCTGTTGATGGTTTCATTGTTCGCCTCCAATTTAAACCAAAACCGTCACCCATTTAACTACCATTTAACCACCCTCCTCCAAACCATGATCAATCCTAATGCTATACTCGAAATATATTTCAGTTTCTGTTTCGAATTCGCAACCAATCACCATCATCAACCCCACAAATACCCATATTTGCAAACGAACCACAACCCAAATCATCACCATCGAACAATACTACTCGTGCTTACTATTTGAAATTACATACCTCTTAATCATCACTAAACCATCGAGGACCAACCTTTGGTTGCATATCACTGCTCGCCACTGCAAAACTTCTGCTTTATACTCGACTTCAAACCGAAACCCAACCAAGAAAAACACCAAAGAAAAACCTCCAACTACTACCATCATGATATCACCTTGAAACACCACAACTCAACCATGTTACACCTACGACTACATCCAGTTTCTTGTTCTAGTATCTTGTCGATCAAACCATCAACTTTACTATCACTTAATCACCATGATTTTCATTGATAACCATCACCCTTACAAACCGTACCAACCACCATCTCAACCGTCACTTGGAAAACACCTTTCACCACTATGTACGACCATCTTCATAATCCTACAACCATTATCCATCATCAAGGTAAATCACCACATCTTCATCTTTATATATATACTTATACATATCCTAATTTCATGAAATCAAACCCATCTTTCCTCATTTCTTCGTCAAGCATCATTACCACCACCACACTCATTTAACCTTCACCTTTGGAACCAAAGACACCACAAACCTGCATAAGCTGCTGCTATTCTATTTCTGTTTAAATGCAAACCGAACCTCATCAAGTTAGTAATTGTTACTGTATGCTGCTACACGATCGAGCTAATACCACTTTCATTCTATTTTGTCACTAATCGTTTCCTGTTTCAAACAAAGTCAATAAACCAAAACCCATTTGATAAATAATCCAATGATACTGTTGTTTGATGTTGCAACTTGAAAATGATTTTGTCATTTATAAAGTGTTACTAGTTTGTTATTTTTTTTTTTACCGAAAGATACCAATCAACTTTCCCACTTGTTCCACTTGATCCCCACTTGTTGCTTAAAATAGGATTATAAAAATGATTGATGAGATAAGGAGGAATGCACGTGTTTTTTTCTTTCTTTCTTTTTGTTCTACCGATCGAAGTATAGGATGCCAAACCAACAACCATAAAATATTTTCTATTACTCCGTATTATTTAGGCTAGTGAAGAATAGCGGACCATAAGCATTATTTTTGTTGGGCCGAGACTAGAAGTTTGTTGGGGAGACTAGCAATCTGTTGGGCCAAAAACTGATTTAATCGTTGGGCTATGTATCTTGGGCTCCCTTGTTTATTAAATGGACATCCATGTAAGCACAATTATGTGAAGAATAAACGAAATGATGACGATCGTGTTTACGACTTCATGATAATGATAAATGATATGTGATAATAAATAAGACGATGATATTATGATCGTAATGATGGTGAAGTATGTAAACGATATTGATGATGATGAGCATGTGAATGTGTAGATCGATGATGACTAGATATAAATATAGATAATGGTATGATAATAAGGGTATGGTAATAAAGATAATGATGATAGGTATGATAGCGAATGTTGATGATGATTAGAATGATGGTAACATGATGATGAAAAGATAATGATGGTAATGAAATGGTTCTAAGATAGAACATAAATGATGTTTAAGGATTTGAGTGTCGGTAATTAAAATATTATGATGACAAAGGGATACGTAGAATAACGATAATAATCGATGATGGTAATGTATGATCGAGATGATTCGATGATGTTAAGGATGTTATTGGGTTAGCGAGACGTCGCGGGTTAAAACCCGGACTTGGGCATTTTTTTTTAAAGGGCTACTACTTTGAGGTAGTTTTCTTATTACTCATTATTAGTATTATTATTATTATTATTATTATTATTATTATTATTATTATTATTATTATTATTATTATTATTATTATTATTATTATTATTATTATTATTATTATTATTAATTATTATTGTTATTAGACTATTACAAATGTTAAAAATATAATTATTAGTATCATTCATACAATTAATATTATTATCATTATTATTTTTATTATCATTATTATTATTATTTTTAACATTAATATTATTTTATCAAGTAGTTATTAAAACTATACTTAATATATATATATATATATATATATAATATAACTATATTTTTATTTATTTAAAGTACATAAAATGATTACATTTATGAAACATACAAGTTATTAATATAAAATATCACTAATAAATATATATATAAATTTGTTTGATTACAATTATATGTGTTAATATATATATATAAATGATATAGGTTCGTGAATCTGAGGTCAACCCTGCGTTGTTCAGTTGTTCAATATAGTCATATGTATTTTTACTACAAAATACATTAGGTGAGTTTCATTATTCCCTTTTTACTCATTACATTTTTGGGCTGAGAATACATGCAAATGCTTTATTAACTATTTTACAATATTTATATGCGTGAGTTTCATTTGCTCCCTTTTTAAATGCTTTTGCAATATATATTTTTGGGACTGAGAATACATGCGCTGCTTTTATAAATGATTTACAAAATAGACACAAGTACGAGAAACTACATTCTACGGTTGAATTATCAAAATCGAATATGCCCCTTTTTATTAAGTCTGGTAATCTAAGAATTAGGGAACAGACACCCTAATTGACGCGAATCCTAAAGATAGATCTATCGGGCCCAACAAGCCCCATCCAAAGTATCGGATGCTTTAGTACTTTGAAATTTATATCATGTCCGAAGAAGGATCCCGGAATGATGGGGATATTCTTATATGCATATTGTGAATGTCGGTTACCAGGTGTTCAATCCATATGAATGATATTTTTGTCTCTATGCATGGGACGTATGTTTATGAGAAATTAGAAATATGAAATCTTGTGGTCTATTAAAATTATGAAATGATTATTTATGTTAAACTAATGAACTCACCAACCTTTTGGTTGACACTTTAAAGCATATATATTCTCAGGTATGAAAGAAATCTTCCGCTGTGCATTTGCTCGTTTTAGAGATATTACTTGGAGTCAATCATGACATATTTCAAAAGACGTTGCATTCGAGTCGTTGAGTTCATCAAGAATATTATTAAGTCGTTTATAGTTTGAATATAATATAAGGTAGCATGCATGCCTGTCAATTTTCAATGTAAAGGAAGTTTGTCTTTTAAAAACGAATGCAATGTTTGTAAAATGTATCATATAGAGGTCAAGTACCTTGCGATGTAACCAACTATTGTGAATCGTTTATAATAAATGTTGACTTCATCCGGATGGATTAGGACGGGTCCTTTCAGTTGGTATCAGAGCGGTGGTCTTAGCGAACCATGTCTGCATTAGTGTGTCTAACTGATAATTCGTTAGGATGCATTAGTGAGTCTGGACTTCGACCGTGTCTGCATGTCAAAAGTTTTGCTTATCATTTTGTGTCAAAAATTACCTGCTTATCATTCTTAGAGAATCACTTGCCTATCATCCTTAGTCTAGACACGTTTTACTGCATTGACTGCATGAATAGTGTATAGACAAAATTCATATCTTAGCGTATCTGCTACTTCATATCTTAGCGTATCTGTTACTGTAACTTTGCCTGACAACTTCCATAGATTCCTCCGTAACTTATGGGATTTTAGTATTATATATGCATATGTAAATTATGTATTGCAGGGTACTAATGTACATACTATAATCTACTTCTCATCGAAAATCCTTCGTTTGATCGTACGAAATGAATCCCTCAACTAGCTCGAGTCCCTCAGATTCCGAATGCTATTCCGATAGTTATTCCAACAGCTATTCGGACATGGATGTTCACCTAATCTCCGAAAGTAGCGTCACCAGAATGAATTAACCAATCAAGCCATCCTCAATTCATCTGATGGGTTCGTAGTCGATTTAATCAATGGAGACGCGAAGAAAATGATCTTTTCCATTAACCAAATTCACCTCTTGACGAATAACCCGTAGCACTTATCGGTGAATCAATCAGAAACACCATCTTCTCCCTCATTTCCAGAGTAGCTCGACATGATTATATTCTATCCACAATTTGAAACCTTATTCATCTGCTCGTTCCGACCGACAATTATCCTGGAATAATACAAGAAGTCAACGAACTTCGCGATCGAGTAATCAATTTGGAGAATATGGTGCAAAATGTACCAGCTTCAGCAACATCACCGACACCAACAGTACCATCAGTAACAGCACCAGTACCATCAACAATCCATGCCTCAACATCTCATTCTGTACCTCGAGTATAATCATCGTTCTACATCGATTATCTTCGTCCTTCATGGCGATTATATATAATCTCTAATGTTTTAGAGATTATGTACTCTAGTTCTAACCGTAAATCTAATGAGTTTAATATCATGTTAACTCATTAAATCCATGATTACATCTGAAGAAAATATATATGTATATATATTTTTTCATAACGATTGTAATTAAAAATTCTTTTGTACAAACTGTTAATGATGAAAATATTTTAACGGGTAGGTAAAATTCGAGGAACATTTAAATTTCACATTAATAAGTTACACTGTACATTCTTCGAATCTGATTCAACAGACATTTACTATCCTACTTACATCTACCGATATACGAATCCGTTCAACACAGAATAACCATTTTCATTCAATTTCATATTCGGATTTTGATTTATCAAAATCCAACAAGTAGCATAATGAAGAACACATTTGACGAAATAAAATTTGATAGAAACAAACAAATTAACTACGAAAAATCTTGTTAAGAATCCACGCTAACTGTTTCCAGCTAACTGTTCCTAGCTAACTGATTACATTTTATTTATCGCAGTTTATTTATCGCAATTTACATTCTCGCAATTTTATTTATCGTTATTTAATTTTTGTTATTTACTTTACGCATTTTAAATATAGGGACACGTATACAAGGTTTTGACATATCATATCGATGCATTTATATATATTATTTGGAATAACCATAGACACTCTATATGCAGTAATGAACGAGTTCTCTATACAGGGTTGAGGTTGATTCTACAATAATATATATAATTTGAGTTGTGATCGAGTCTGAGACATGTACACGGGTCATGATACGTATTAATTCGAATATTATATATATAATTATATATGAATTATTGAATTGCTAACTGTGGACTAGCAACTGAGGACTATAAACATTGGACAATTAAAATAAATTAAAATATTGATTATAACATATGAAACTAAACAATTCTTCAAGTTTGCCACTTGATTTCATCTTAAACCTCATTGTATCTTGACAATTACAATCTACGTTCAAACCTTTCATAATTCTTGAAAACACCTCAATTGAGAGGATGAACTAACCGCACTTCATCTATGGAAGAAAAGATTGACGCATATAGTTATGCACCTGAAAACTCCCGGACCCTAAGTAAAAGTTTAACATGTGTCTGTGTTAGCTCCTTTGGCATTGTTATTACAGAAAATAACATAGCAACTCTTTTTCAAATTAGCCAATTTTATCACAGCTTCAACAAATCAACTTCAACTTCCATTCGAATTAGCCTTATTATAACCTCGCTATATAAGTTTGCCTGTCGTCATCGTTACCGGAGAACCGTTTATATTTCACCACATTAGCAGTAAAATTACCAGCAACTTCAATGAATTTGGACTTTCCGAAAAATCATTATATTATTGAAACTCCATCTTGTATTCATCTATACCAAGTAACAATAATTGCCATACCAATTACTGGGAATCAGCAATCAGTATTTCGAATCTCGTAGCATTTCTACATCAATAGTTATATGTATACATATAACAATTATCTCCTAGAATTACGACCTTCAATTCTGAAATTTTGAAAAGGCACCCAGTTTACGAATCGATACTCTGAATGTTGAAAAAGCTGAATGAAGCAGCAGAAACTGTAGGCAACCGTAAACGACCTTAGTCATCAGAAGTTTGATGATGAAGAATAATATGTTGGAAAAGCTTAGAAACGTTGGAACTGGAAAACGGATAGAGTTAACCATGAAGGAGACCAAGGACAAATACAAGGACCATACCCTATATTCAAAGAATCCGGATAATTCTGGATCCATTGAAATCTTTAGAGAATATCTTGCCCCGAAGTCATGTTAAAATCTTGCGGAAAATCTTTCTCCATCAACCATCGAACTTAGAAATTTCAAAATATCATCATCAATATCTTCGATATTTCTGAGGATATTTTCATAAATATTCTCGTCCGAAATTATATACCTCTTCGTGCTTCCTGTGTATCATTATACTGGAAACATTCAAGAGAAAATTTAGTACCGAAAAGCAGATTATGCGAAACTATGAAGAAAGCCGTGGACAAATCACAAAGAATAAGTTTGACTTCAAAGAATCCAAATGATTCAATGTCTGCTAAAGTCTTTAGTGAATATCTTGCTCATTACTCTAAACCCTTGCAGACAATAGTTTCTATCATCCGCTGATCTTAGATATTCCGAGATATTATCGTATCTTTCATTATAAATATCCTCCATATTTCTGTAGATATTTTTATAGCTATTCTTATCTGAAATCATGAATCTCTTCGTGCTATCAGTATTACATCATATAGAAACTGTTAGTTTCTATATTCTGTAAACTTTCGAGCTTAAAATATGAATGTTATTGAAGTAATGTTGGGAACTGATGCATGAGTTAGTATAATATAATGACACTTGATCAACGTGATTATATTACAGTAACTCATGCTGAGTTTCTAATGGAACATGATGATTCACAGATCATAATGTCATCATGTCCCATGTTACAAAACTCTTTCATTTTGCTTAACTTCTAAACATATCAAGAAAATATATTCTTGATAGTTCTATTCTCAGTGATTCTGGTAATTTGACAAATCAAATCGTGCTAATACATTCTTTCTTATTTAGAACATGATGTTTATCAAAAATTCCATACTTATGAATTCTGGACCGTTACTCGCTTTACTAGAGGCCGGGAGGATAATAACAAGGCAAAGAGCTCCAAATTATAAGAAAAAATATTAAGCCCAATAACAACACGGAATTTCCAAACCATGGATATTAATAAGAATAGCAACATAAAGATACGGTAGAATTAAGAATAGTATCACCCCAAGGTAATAGTAGAAGTAACTAGATTCTTCTGGTGGAAGATTAAAAAGAAGGATGACAGAAATGATAATCAGGAAAATATCAAGGATTAGAAATGGATGAAGCATTTGCACAATCTTTTAGAAGTAAGAATTAAGAATGAAAATATAGGAATGGTGAGAATAATGGAACGAAAGAGTTTAATTTATAAAGGAAAAATCAGACGTAGTAATCGAGGCAGATCACCGTATTTAATTATAGAGATCTTAATTTCCTTACTCGCCGAAGAATCAAATCTTTGAGATTTCGAAGATTTTCTTTATATCCCTTGAATTCCGGAATTAAACTAAGATGACGTCAAAAGTTAAGACGCACTTTATTTTCTAAATTCAACCATGACTAGTCAAAAGTTATGATGAAATTTGCCTTTCTCATTTCACTCTTTTGTGATAGCTTCATTCGTGCCCTTCGAAAAATTGAATTATTCTATCTGTATTATTCAATAATTATAAAACTCTATTTATCAACTCATATTCATCATGAAAACATTTTTATTGTTAGCCATAACGACTACACTCAAATTTCGGGACGAAATTTCTTTAACGGGTAGGTACTGTAACGACCCGGGAATTTCCGACCAAATTTAAACTTAATGTTGTTATGGTATCGACACGATAAGCAAAGTCTGTAAGGTTGATTCTCAAAAAGTTTGAACTGTTTCATATATTCAATTGACCTTTGACCGCGTTCGACGATTCATGAACATTTATGTGTATATAGATATGGTATAATCAATGGTAATATATTATATGTAATAATAAGTAAAAACTTTAATTGCTATATTAATATTATTATTATTACCCTCATTAATATTATTACTAATATTAATATTAACAATTGTATCATTAATAATATTATATCAAGTATATAAATACATATACAGTTATTCATGTATATACAAATATATAAATGCGACTAAATACATATGTATAAATACAAAAAAAATACGTATTATGTTTAACATCACCATCAAAATTCATTTCATTGTCTGTGATCTTGTTATGTGTCGATCTCAAATCACAGTGTCAAACAAAAACCGTTGAAAGTCCCAATCTGCTTTTCATTTTTTTTTTATTTCTTTTCGTCCTTCTTAATTGATTCTCATATCTGGCTCCTTGCTAAAAGACACGATCACTTTCTGTATTATGGAATCCATCTAGCTTTTATCTATTTTCTTTCACCAACTCACTATTTGCCTTTTATTCTTTTGATACATAGGATTATAATATACATAGAGATGATATATATATATATATATATATATATATATATATATATATATATATATATATATATATATATATATATATATATATATATATATATATATATATATATATATATATATACAAACGTTTAGTCACCATGATCCAACACCACCCATTTCAACGGTGGACACAACCATCGGTCACCATTTCGATCACCCAAACCATCACCACCCCTACAATCACCAACTTCATCATATTAATCACCATAACCCACCATCTATCTGTACACATTTCCTGTATGAACCAAACCAAGAACAAATCTATCGAAAAACCATTTCTACTTTCTACTTCACCATCATTCATCGCCTCTGTTGATGGTTTCATTGTTCGCCTCCAATTTAAACCAAAACCGTTACCCATTTAACTACCATTTAACCACCCTCCTCCAAACCATGATCAATCCTAATGCTATACTCGAAATATATTTCAGTTTCTGTTTCGAATTCGCAACCAATCACCATCATCAACCCCACAAATACCCATATTTGCAAACGAACCACAACCCAAATCATCACCATCGAACAATACTACTCGTGCTTACTATTTGAAATTACATACCTCTTAATCATCACTAAACCATCGAGGACCAACCTTTGGTTGCATATCACTGCTCGCCACTGCAAAACTTCTGCTTTATACTCGACTTCAAATCGAAACCCAACCAAGAAAAACACCAAAGAAAAACCTCCAACTACTACCATCATGATATCACCTTGAAACACCACAACTCAACCATGTTACACCTACAGCTACATCCAGTTTCTTGTTCTAGTATCTTGTCGATCAAACCACCAACTTTACTATCACTTAATCACCATGATTTTCATTGATAACCATCACCCTTACAAACCGTACCAACCACCATCTCAACCGTCACTTGTAAAACACCTTTCACCACTATGTACGACCATCTTCATAATCCTACAACCATTATCCATCATCAAGGTAAATCACCACATCTTCATCTTTATATATATACTTATACATAACCTAATTTCATGAAATCAAACCCATCTTTCCTCGTTTCTTCGGCAAGCATCATTACCACCACCACACTCATTTAACCTTCACCTTTGGAACCAAAGACACCACAAACCTGCATAAGCTGCTGCTATTCTATTTCTGTTTAAATGCAAACCGAACCTCATCAAGTTAGTAATTGTTACTGTATGCTGCTACACGATCGAGCTAATACCACTTTCATTCTGTTTTGTCACTAATCGTTTCCTGTTTCAAACAAAGTCAATAAACCAAAACCCACTTGTTAAATAATCCAATGATACTGTTGTTTGATGTTGCAACTTGAAAATGATTTTGTCATTTATAAAGTGTTGCTAGTTTGTTATTTTTTTTTTTACCGAAAGATACCAATCAACTTTCCCACTTGTTCCACTTGATCCCCACTTGTTGCTTAAAATAGGATTATAAAAATGATTGATGAGATAAGGAGGAATGCACGTGTTTTTTTCTTTCTTTCTTTTTGTTCTACCAATCGAAGTATAGGATGCCAAACCAACAACCATAAAATCTTTTCTATTACTCCGTATTATTTAGGCTAGTGAAGAATAGCGGACCATAAGAATTATTTTTGTTGGGCCGAGACTAGAAGTTTGTTGGGGAGACTAGCAATCTGTTGGGCCAAAAACTGATTTAATCGTTGGGCTATGTATCTTGGGCTCCCTTGTTTATTAAATGGACATCCATGTAAGCACAATTATGTGAAGAATAAATGAAATGATGATGATCGTGTTTACGACTTCATGATAATGATAAATGATATGTGATAATAAATAAGACGATGATATTATTATCGTAATGATGGTGAAGTATGTAAACGATATTGATGATGATGAGCATGTGAATGTGTAGATCGATGATGACTAGATATAAATATAGATAATGGTATGATAATAAGGGTATGGTAATAAAGATAATGATGATAGGTATGATAGCGAATGTTGATGATGATTAGAATGATGGTAACATGATGATGAAAAGATAATGATGGTAATGAAATGGTTCTAAGATAGAACATAAATGAAGTTTAAGGATTTGAGTGTCGGTAATTAAAATATTATGATGACAAAGGGATACGTAGAATAACGATAATAATCGATGATTGTAATGTATGATCGAGATGATTCGATGATGTTAAGGATGTTATTGGGTTAGCGAGACGTCGCGGGTTAAAACCCGGACTTGGGCATTTTTTTTTAAAGGGCTACTCCTTTGAGGTAGTTTTCTTATTACTCATTATTAGTATCATTATTATTATTATTATTATTATTATTATTATTATTATTATTATTATTATTATTATTATTATTATTATTATTATTATTATTATTATTATTATTAATTATTATTGTTATTAGACTATTACAAATGTTAAAAATATAATTATTAGTATCATTCATACAATTAATATTATTATCATTATTATTTTTATTATCATTATTATTATTATTTTTAACATTAATATTATTTTATCAAGTAACTATTAAAACTATACTTAATATATATATATATATATATATATATATATAATATATCTATATTTTTATTTATTTAAAGTACATAAAATGATTACATTTATGAAACATACAAGTTATTAATATAAAATATCACTAATAAATATATATATAAATTTGTTTGATTACAATTATATGTGTTAATATATATATATATAAATGATATAGGTTCGTGAATCTGAGGTCAACCCTGCGTTGTTCAGTTGTTCAATATAGTCATATGTATTTTTACTACAAAATACATTAGGTGAGTTTCATTATTCCCTTTTAATCATTACATTTTTGGGCTGAGAATACATGCAAATGCTTTATTAACTGTTTTACAATATTTATATGCGTGAGTTTCATTTGCTCCCTTTTTAAATGCTTTTGCAATATATATTTTTGGGACTGAGAATACATGCGCTGCTTTTATAAATGATTTACAAAATAGACACAAGTACGAGAAACTACATTCTACGGTTGAATTATCGAAATCGAATATGCCCCTTTTTATTAAGTCTGGTAATCTAAGAATTAGGGAACAGACACCCTAATTGACGAGAATCCTAAAGATAGATCTATCGGGCCCAACAAGCCCCATCCAAAGTATCGGATGCTTTAGTACTTCGAAATTTATATCATGTCCAAAGGAGGATCCCGGAATGATGGGGATATTCTTATATGCATATTGTGAATGTCGGTTACCAGGTGTTCAATCCATATGAATGATATTTTTGTCTCTATGCATGGGACGTATGTTAATGAGAAATTGGAAATATGAAATCTTGTGGTCTATTAAAATTATGAAATGATTATTTATGTTAAACTAATGAACTCACCAACCTTTTGGTTGACAATTTAAAGCATATATATTCTCAGGTATGAAAGAAATCTTCCGCTGTGCATTTGCTCGTTTTAGAGATATTACTTGGAGTCAATCATGACATATTTCAAAAGACGTTGCATTCGAGTCGTTGAGTTCATCAAGAATATTATTAAGTCATTTATAGTTTGAATATAATATAAGGTAGCATGCATGCCTGTCAATTTTCAATGTAAAGGAAGTTTGTCTTTTAAAAACGAATGCAATGTTTGTAAAATGTATCATATAGAGGTCAAGTACCGTGCGATGTAACCAACTATTGTGAATCGTTTATAATCGATGTGGACTTCGTCCGGATGGATTAGGACGGGTCCTTTCATGGTGGCCCGTATTTGGCAGGCCGTATGGCTGGCAGGCTGTTTCTTGGGGGCATTTACTGGGCCGTGTGGCAGGCCGTACTCCATACTGGCAGCCCGTATGTGGTGCTGGTCAGCCTTGATTCACTGGATCGTAACTTGATTTCTTGTCTTTCACCGTTTTCGCTCTAGAATCTTCGTTTTAGCTCCGTTTTACTTGATTCTTTTTGCATCACCTTTGTAATTACTTAATCTACAAAATCAACTGAAAAAGCGATAATTTTTCCGACAAAGTTTTAATCTTTATTGTTTTAGGGCTTAATTTAGGGGTTAAAAACGTGACTTTTTGCCCGATATCAAATACCCCACACTTAGCTTTGCTTGTCCTCAAGCAAGAAAGTGAGAATATAAGGATCTTTCTAATAGATTCTTCTTTGCCCCACCCGTAGATCTTTTTATTATGCCTTCATCAGAAGTCGGCACATCTTTCGAAAGTATTAGAAAAAGTTTCGAGCTTCGATGATTTTGATCGCTAGATTTCAATTGCGTCCATAGTGGAAAATGCGTACTTTCCAACTCTCGGATGTAGAGTATGCATGATCAGGCTACTCACTGACGGATCACTCATATCACTCAAGTGTTTAGGGTATCCTATTCTAATTGTATTGTCGCTCAGAAGCCAGTCGTGTAACAGTTCTCATCATAGGCTTGGTAAAGCATCGATATCTCCACCGGTTAAGTAAGAACGGTACTGATCTTCTTCCTAAGAATTCTTTCAAGAGGAAGATGGGTTATATGGTTTGGTTGGAAATTTATTAATTTGGTGAAAGAGATCCAGATCTCTTGATTTCCGAGAGAATTGATAGACTTTGATTCTTCAGAGTATCTATTTTGGATAGATAATGGCTGAGAATTCCGTAAAGGTTTTCTTCGGAAGAGGCGGATTTTGCTAAGACCTTGTCTAGAATTTTTTTTTCTTTTGCTCTTCCAGCATTCTTCTTCAGGGCATCTCCTCGGGTTTCTTTTTGCCTTATTCGAGACTTTGCACTTTCAAAAACATTTTTTTAGCATACCCTTTCTTCATAAATTTTGTCTTTCGTTCCTGGTGCCCAGAGAGGAAGTGATAATCCACTGAAAATAGATCTTTGACCTATTAAAAACAATCAGGGGTTCGGAATTTTTCAACTAGTGCTTTTGAAGCGAATTTGATCGATCTATCTCTTCATTGATCTCTGGATCTTTGGATGAATGGAAAGGGGAATGAATGTGAATGGTGTATTTTGGGAGTGAATTTGGGGTGAATATTTCTGATTCATCAACTCTTTTTTTTTTGAGTTGCTCGGTTTAAATTGTGTGGAGTGGAAACGGAAACGGATGGCTTTTTATCTTCTCTATTCAGAATGATTTCGGAAGGAATATCGCACCTGCACCACGTATGGCCCTCACTAACCATTGGTCTTGAAACGTATGTCTGAACCAAGTTCTAACTTGAACCGTACACCGACACGCTCATCAATTGAAATAACAAAGTACTGCAGATTTGATGGGTCATACAGATACTTTGGGTCCAATATTCCTCACTTTTTAGAGTAGGGGTTATGCTTGATCATGCGTAGCCTTTTACATATTTTCTTAAAAGAAATCTTTTGACACAAAACATAAGTTTCAGCTTAATCGTTCCGTTCTAATAAATGTTCCGAAAACTGATTTCTAGCAATTTTATTAGATCTTTTGGGCGAAAACAAAGTAAGAATTTTTCAAAATTACCCAATATCCATTGCTCAATTACTTTTGGACAAAATAATTTTTCAAAACTTGGCGATTTATGGTTACTTGACTGTTAAAACTTCCGACTTTTAAAAACCTTACTCATTACCCCACACTTAGAAGAACATTGTCCCTAATGTTCTCTAGAAAGAATATTTTAATACTTTAAAAATTAAGGACATTGACTTCTAAAATTCTAAGTTAGTTGCAGGGGTTACCCCACACTTAGAGATTTTAGTGCGTTATAATTGAAATAGGTTTGAGGAAGGATTACTTCCCTATAGTCGTGTTACTTTCCTAGTGCTGGGCCTTCCTACGGTCAATCTCCTACGTACCAGTCTCTTTTAATAATATTTCTGCATGAAGGACAAAAAGAGAAAGGCAGCATTTCCACTAAATATAACTTTTTAGTACAATGTTTTTTTTTAAAAAAAAATAAAGGATAAAATAAAGATAAAGTAGTCTATGGGATACTATCCTGGTCAATGCTGTGTTGGCGTTGCGAAATATCTACAGATCTTATCATCCTCATCCTCTAGTCTCGGCAAGTACTCGAGAGGTTGCCCTATATCCAACTCAGGGCCTAGTAGTGAATCTAGACATAAATCTGACGGCATCTCCAGGTGGGATAAGTCTGGGAAAGGCTCCTCGTCAGGTATGCTTCCAGTGAACTCAAATGCCTGGGCCATTGGTAGCTCCACTGATATGGGAATAGTGACTAGATAACAACCCTCTAGTAACTCAGTGACTGGAACTGGCTCGGTGACTGGAGCAGGAGGCGTGATGGGAACAGGAGTAACATGTACAGGCATGGCAGCTGAGTGAACTGAGTGAACTGAGGCTTGTGTGGAATGCCTGGGCGTAGCTCATCGTATCGGCTGAACACGGCGTGCTAGCCTAAATGAAGATGGGCCCAGAGTACTGCGTGGCTGATAATGCTAAAAACGAACATATATTTCATAGCATTATCCCTCAAGAAAGACAAGTTTTTAGTTACAATTGTTCTATTTACAAGTAATATTCGTTTAAATAATAAAAGGTGAAGACAAAAGACAGATTCAACGAATTGAAGATGCAAATGACCAAAAAGCTCAAAAGTACAAAATACAATCAAAGTGGTTCCAATTATTGATGAGAAACGTCTCAAAATTACAAGAGTACAAGACGCGAAACGCAAAATACAAGATATTAAATTATACGCAAGGACGTTCGAAAAACCGAAACCGGGACCAAAGTCAACACTCAACGCACGACGCAACGGAGCAAAAATTACAAGTCAACTATGCATATAAATATAATATAATATATAAATAATTCTTAAAATTATATATATATTATATTTATTTATTAAAAAATCCGTCGGCAAGCTAGGAGCCAAACTTTGATGAGCTGTAATCCACCACTCCGCGATCGCGGAGCTGTGAAGGAGAAACCCTTCGAGATCGCGGAGCACACCAAAACTGAAATGGAGCCTATAAAAGGCAACGCATTCGATCGATATTTACACACCTTGTTTTTGAAGGTTCTTCGTATGCCCGAGAGACATATTAAATTAATGTGGCTAATGTGTTATGATCCAAGTCGGGTCATACCCAATAACAAGCTTACCGACACCTTATTCGTATTTGATCTTAGCGACTGGATCGTTGATTAAATATGCGACACTTGGATTTTAAGAAAATTGGTTTTCTAAAATCATATTACTTGATGTGTATAAAACTAATTATGGAAGTGGCATTGGAGTCTTAACAAGCATGCACTTGACTAGCATTTTGTGTGGTCACTTCCATAGATTCCATGTGCATATGTACCAAGACCTCTTGGAGACACAAACACATGAAAACACATCAAAAATCTGCATAAAACACTCTCAAAAACCCTGCTGAATTCGTGGCCTTTTGGGAGGAAGAAAGGGTTCTTCATTTGGTTTTTGCAAGCTCTATTCAAGTGTAATTAAATCCTAACCAAAGGCTAGGTGTTGGTGCAAAAGCTTGGGGTATTTCTCCTTGAGGTTTCATCATTTTGAAGCTCCATTCTTCATCATCATCATCATCATCTTTTGAATCAACCCTCAACTAGCTTGAGGAGATATGAACTCTAAACCCGCTCTTAGTTTGTAAGTATGTTTCACAACTTGATCCTATTTGGGATTTAACTTTAAATGGTTAAAGATTTACAAGTCTAAAATTGGTAATTAACATGCTTCCGCTTTCTTAATTCTTAAAATGGTTTAAGTATATTATAAACTTGTTAAATCCCAACAATGGTATCTAGAGCCGAAGTTGTTGAAATATGCTTCGAGATGGTTATTAAACCCACTATAATTTTGCATTCTATGAACATGCATGAAGTAGAATGTAAAATTTTCGGTTTTGGGTGGTTTGTCATTTTGGCCAAATCACTTGTGATTCTGTACTGCCAATCACTTGTGATTCTGTGTTGCCGATCACTTGTGATTCTGTACTGCCAATCACTTGTGATTCTGTGTTGCCGATCACTTGTGATTCTATACTGCCAATCACTTGTGATTCTGTGTTGCAGATCACTTGTGATTCTGTATTGCCTATCACTTATGTTGTTGATGTTCACAATCTAAGCCTTGACCTTGTGTTTGGTTGCATGCATGGTTGATTAATATTTATTCAATTGGTTTGTAATAATATTTATTCATTTGACATGTAATAATTCATTTGGTTATGTAATTTATTTTATATTTGGTATGTAAAATAGATTAGGTTGTAATTTCATTTTTTAGACAAAATGTATTAGGATATATTTTGTAAAATGATGAAGAATGATGAAGACTTGAAGAACACATGAAGAAGCATTTGGATGCAATATTAAGTGGGAGATTTGAAATCTCCTACTTTGTGTTATAACCCCTTATCCAGTGGCATTTGTTTTCGGCTAAACAAATGTCTACCAAAATGGCTTGATTGTGAACATATTTGTTTTGCATGCATGGTTGTTTATTGTATGATTGTGGATTGTATGGTTGTATGCTACAAGTTAATCACACAAGTTAACAATAAGCAAAATGGCAATTTAATTGGTTAAATTATACATTAATTAACGACATGCAAAACGTCAATTTAAATGGTTAAATTAAAAATGGCTAAAAGGACATTAATAATCGGTTATTAAGAACATGATAAGGATCATATATATATATATATATATATATATATATATATATATATATATATATATATATATATATATATATATATATATATATATATATATATATATATATAATGGTTTATATCAAGTAATTGGCTAAAATTACAAGACTTGAAAATGGATTTCAAATGAACCATACACTAAATGCATGTTGGTGTATGGCTTAATGTTTTCTTAAACTAGAATTAACGAAAACTTAAAATCCCTTAATCGACAAGGTAAACAAGTTTAACGCCATCCTTTTTTGGGACACTTAAACATAGTAGGGAACTCATAAATGGGATAAAGGTCACCTAACCGTTGTGAGCTAACTAATATGGTTAAGGTAAAATTCGCATGCTTGTGGGATAAAGGTCACCTAACCACTTGTATGTTAATTTTAAATGTTTACACAATTAGGATGACTTGATTTGGGAATCATGAACTTAGGGTCACCGAAGCATGAGGAACAAATAGGCGTTGATGGGATAAATATGCCATGCAAAAGGATTGCATGATCCCATAATTTAGAAGTTGCAAAAGGATTGCAATTGTCATATAATGACTACCTAGCTAAATCAAATGACGGGATAAGGGTCACCTAACCGAAATTTGGTTTACCGTTGGATTCTAAAATTTAATATATATATCAATTGGATTTAAAGGGTATTGATTGTTAAATTTAAAATCGATACTTAAATGAACTTTGTTAAATTTTGTAGATGGCCGCCAACAACAACAACATGCAAAACGCACCTATTAACTTGAACAACCTATCGTTAAGGTCTCTCCTCGAGAAAGACAAACTCAACCATACGAACTTTATGGATTGGTTCCGCAATCTTAGGATTGTCCTCAAACTTGAGGATAAGGCGTATGTGTTAGAAGACCCCATTCCCGATCAACCCGATGAGGATGATACGGAAGGCATGGCTTATTGGGATAAGTATTGCGCCGATTCGGTGCAAGTCGCTTGCCTAATGCTTGGGACCATGATACTCGAACTCCAAAAGGATTTCGAGCATCATACTGCATACGACATGATCAAGCAATTGAAGGAGATGTTCCTTCAACAAGCTCGTGTCGAGCGCTTTGAAACGGTCCGAGCGCTTCATGCATGTCGTATGGACGACTCCCAATCCGTTTCATCTTATGTCCTTAAGATGAAAAGCCTCATTGATCGCGCAAACCGTCTTAATCTAAACATATCTAATGAGCTTGCCACGGATCTTATCCTAAACTCCTTGTCAAAGAGGTTTGACCAATTTGTAATTAATTACAATATGAATGGGATGGATAAGACCATTGGCGAACTTCATGGCATGCTTAGAACGGCGGAAACTAGCATGGGTAAGAGGGCTTTACCCGTGCTAATGGTCAATGATGGTGGGTCCAAAGGTAATAACACCTCTAAGCCAAAGGCGGCTAAGAGGAAAGGACCCGCCCATCAAGGCAAGGGAAAGGGGAGGATGGTTACCCTAACTAAAAACAAGAACAAGAAGCAAAAGGTTGCCGGACAAGCAAACCCCAAGGAAGACCCGTGCTTCGGTTGCGGTGAAATGGGTCACTGGAAACGCAACTGCCCGGTCTACCTTAAGGAGTTGAAGGAAAAGAGGGATGTGGGGCAAACCTCAGGTAATGTATATATGGTATATATAGAGCTTAGTATTACTTCTTCTAATACATGGGTATTAGAGACTGGATGTGGAACTCACATTTGCAATTCTTTGCAGGGGTTCAAAAGAAGTAGCAAGCAAGCGGAAACATCAAGTCTCTTTATGGGTAATGGAGCCAAAGTGCAAGTGAAGGCTCAAGGAGACTTTGTATTAAAGCTTCCAAGTGGTTTGGAACTTATTTTGAACAATGTTTTGTATGCACCGGATTTATGTCGAAACATTATTTCAGTTTCCCGTTTAAAACAATGTGGTTTTTATCTTAATTTTGTTAATGATGATATCCACGTTTATTTAGATAATGTATTCTATTTTAAGGCTTCGCCTTCAAATGGAATTTATGAATTGGTTCATGATGACACATCATCTAGTAGCTCAATATACCATACTAGCACCAAGAAACTCAAAAGGGATTTGAGTGATTCCTACTTATGGCATTGTCGCCTTGGTCACATAAACAAGAACCGAATGCATACACTTCAAAAGAATGGACTTTTGAAATCAAATGAACTAGACTCGTTTGATGTATGTGAGTCTTGTTTACAAGGCAAAATGACTAAATCACCTTTCAAAGGGACCTATGAAAGGGCTAAGGACTTATTGGGATTAATACATTCGGATGTATGTGGACCCTTTAAGCCCATAACTAGGAATGGTGAAAGATACTTCGTTACTTTCATTGATGACTTCAGCCGTTTCGGATATGTCCACTTGTTAAAACAAAAGGACGAAACTTTTGAAGCATTCAAAGAGTATCAAAATGAAGTACAAAATCAACTCAATAAGACAATCAAGGTACTTCGTACCGATAGAGGAGGTGAATACCTAAGCGATGCTTTCCAAGATCATCTTAAAAGTTGTGGGATTATCTCGCAACTCACTCCTCCTGGAACACCCCAACTGAATGGAGTTTCTGAAAGGAGGAACCGAACCCTAATGGATATGGTTCGATCTATGATGGCTAGAAGCTCGTTACCTCTATCATTTTAGGGTTATTGTCTATGCTCCGCGGCTCGTATTTTAAATATGGCCCCAACCAAGAAAGTGGAACGAACACCTCATGAGATGTGGTTTGGAAAACCTCCATCTCTATCATACTTAAAGGTATGGGGATGTGAAGCTTATCCGAAGCGTTACGTCCCTAATAAGTTGAATGCTCGATCCACGAAGTGTATCTTCATAGGATATCCCAAGGATAATATGGGATATTATTTCTATGATCCATCCGAGCAGAATGTATTTGTTGCTCGGAAGGCGGAATTCCTTGAAACTAAGTTCCTAATGGAAGGAAGTAGTGAAAGGAAGATAGATCTTGAAGAGGTTCAAGATCAAGTAGATGATACACAATTGGTTGACACTAGCACTCAACATGAAAATGTTGAGAGTGATCAAATGGATGATCAAAATACACAAGACGTTCGCAGATCTGGTAGGATTAGTAATCCTCCTGAGAGATATGGGTTTCTCATGGATGGTTGCTATGTGGTTGATTTGGATGAACCAATAAACTACCAAGATGCTTTATCAAGGATTGATAAAGATAAATGGCAGGAAGCCATGAACGCTGAGATGAAATCCATGTATGACAACCAAGTTTGGGAACTTGTTACACAACCTGCTGGCTCAAGGCTAGTTGATTGTAAATGGCTTTTCAAAATGAAAACCGACATACATGGAAACTTGGATACATATAAAGCTAGACTTGTAGCAAAAGGTTTCACTCAAACTCAAGGGGTTGACTATGATGAAACTTTTTCGCCTGTGGCAATGCTAAAGTCTATTAGGATATTACTTGCCATTGCTGCTCATTATGATTATGAAATATGGCAAATGGATGTCAAGACCGCATTCCTAAATGGATATCTTGTGGAAGATGTATATATGGTTCAACCTGAAGGTTTTGTTGATCCGAAATATCCTAAAAAGGTATGCAAGTTAAAGAAGTCAATCTACGGATTGAAACAAGCATCTAGAATGTGGAATCATCGTTTTAATGAGGAAGCCGTGAAATTTGGCTTCATTAAAAATGGTGATGAAGCTTGTGTATATAAGAAAGCTAGTGGGAGCACTATCATGTTCCTTGTACTATATGTGGATGATATATTGTTATTTGGAAATGATATTCCGGCAATGCAAAGAGTTAAAACTTGGCTAAGTAAATGCTTCTCCATTAAGGATCTTGGAGAAGCACAATACGTTTTGGGGATTGGGATCTACAGGGATAGATCCAAGAAACTGATAGGTTTGAATCAAAGTGTATACATTGAAAAGATCTTGAAAAGATTCAAGATGGAGAACTCTAAGAAAGGTTTGGTACCTATTCAAAGAGGAACACTCCTCAGTTCATCTCAGTGCCCCACCACGAAAGATGAACAATAGAGAATGAAGAAAGTCCCATATGCGTCTGCCATTGGGTCAATCATGTATGCAATGATATGCACTAGACCGGATGTGTCATGCACTCTTAGCCTGACAAGCAGATACCAGAATAACCCAGGAAACAGTCATTGGATTGCTGTTAAAAGTATATTGAAATACCTTAGGAGGACTAAGGATATGTTTCTAATATATGGGTCTGGTGAGGAGGAACTTGCTGTAAAAGGTTACGTGGACGCGAGTTTCCAAACTGATCGAGATGATTCTCGATCACAATCTGGTTATGTCTTTACGTTAAATGGAGGTGCAGTCTCTTGGAAGAGTTCAAAACAGGATGTTGTTGCTTTATCCACTACAGAGTCGGAGTACATCGCCGCATCATTGGCAGCTCAGGAAGCTGCATGGATGAAGAAATTCATCGACGACTTGGGAGTAGTCCCTTCCATTCAGGACCCTCTTGAGATCTTTTGTGACAACGAGGGTGCGATTGCTCAAATCAAGGAACCTCGTGCTCACCAAAAGACCCGTCACATTGAGCGGAGATTCAACTACATAAGGGATGAAGTTGAAAAGGGAAAGATATGTATTCGCAAAGTTCACACAGATCTTAATATAGCGGATCCTCTCACGAAGCTCTTACATGGAGCAAAACATAATGGACATATTTGTGCATTAGGGCTTCGATATTCTAGTGATTGGTCATGATCTGTTTAAGTATTGTAACGGAACGAAATTGTTCAAACTCATTAATATAATTATGGTATTAATTTATTTTGAGTCATGTTCCTATTTTGCATATTTTATCCATGAATAAGTAATTATTCTAAAATTCCGTAGTCGATCACATTCGTGGGAACAAGTGTGAGGTTTAGACTATTATGAACTTGGATTGGTATACATTCACGGGATGAATGTGGGGCAAGGTTGCAACCAAGGTTCATAGATATTTGTGGGACACAAATATTGGAAGACCCGCTCTCAAGACTTACTAAATAGAGCCTTTGTGGTTGATCACTTGTAATCTTGAGTAAAGGCGAATATCATTGTATCCTCTGACCTGAGATACATATTGGGTTCGGATATTTACCAAGTATTGTGCCTTGATTTTTTCCTTCGCTATTCTGAAATATGGTAGCTCACAAGGAAGAGCTTAGGTATAATGCAAGGTACATATTTACGACGTATGTAGTCAAGATGGAATTTGTCCCTCTTATTCGTTGAGAGTCAGATGTCTAAGGCCTGATAAAGTTAAATCTAAAAGAGAATGATCACTCTGTATCTCTTGGATTTAACATGACATCTAGGACGAAAGGAAATAATGAAAGATTCACCTATTCATATTCGAGGTGGGAACTCGAAAGGGATGATGTTATTGAATGGCAAAAAGTCATAGCATATTGGGGGTGATGGACGGTCGTTAGGTGGTATCCATCACTTGCATTAATTTCTTATGTTTCTCGTGCAAGTGGGAGATTGAAGGTTCTTCGTATGCCCGAGAGACATATTAAATTAATGTGGCTAATGTGTTATGATTCAAGTCGGGTCATACCCAATAACAAGCTTACCGACACCTTATTCGTATTTGATCTTAGCGACTGGATCGTTGATTAAATACGCGACACTTGGATTTTAAGAAAATTGGTTTTCTAAAATCATATTACTTGATGTGTATAAAACTAATTATGGAAGTGGCATTGGAGTCTTAACAAGCATGCACTTGACTAGCATTTTGTGTGGTCACTTCCATAGATTCCATGTGCATATGTACCAAGACCTCTTGGAGACACAAACACATGAAAACACATCAAAAATCTGCATAAAACACTCTCCAAAACCCTGCTGAATTCGTGGCCTTTTGGGAGGAAGAAAGGGTTCTTCATTTGGTTTTTGCAAGCTCTATTCAAGTGTAATTAAATCCTAACCAAAGGCTAGGTGTTGGTGCAAAAGCTTGGGATATTTCTCCTTGAGGTTTCATCATTTTGAAGCTCCATTCTTCATCATCATCATCTTTTGAATCAACCCTCAACTAGCTTGAGGAGGTATGAACTCTAAACCCACTCTTAGTTTGTAAGTATGTTTCACAACTTGATCCTATTTGGGATTTAACTTTAAATGGTTAAAGATTTACAAGTCTAAAATTGGTAATTAACATGCTTCCGCTTTCTTAATTCTTAAAATGGTTTAAGTATATTATAAACTTGTTAAATCCCAACACTTTTTCTTTTCATCATACGTAAAAATATATATATAATTTATAATTTTAATTTTAATTTAAGATTAATAATAATAAGGTTATGTTAGCGAATGTTTTAAGGTTTTAAGTCGAAACTCTGTTCGTGTAACAATACGCTATTAATAAATCACTGTAAGTTATGTTTAAATTATTTTCATTAATGTCTCGTAGCTAAATTATTATTATGCTTATTTAAGCCGAAGTAATTGTGATGTTAGACTAAAATTTAAAGAAGGGGTAATTGGGCTTTGTACCATAATTGGGGTTTGAACAAAAGATCGACACTTGTGGAAATTAGACTATGGGCTATTAATGGGCTTTATATTAACTAAATGATACCTCGTTAATTTAATATATAGACTTATAATTTGACGTATTTATATATAACCACATACGCTTGACTGGGCACGGTGGGCGGGATATCTATAAATACCAATAATTGTTCATTTTACCGGACACGAAACTGGATTAATAGTTAATAGACTTGTTGAAACAGGGGTGGATTACATTCAAGGGTAATTGGTGTAATTGTTAACAAAGTAGTAAAACCTTGGTTTACACGCAGTCGATAACCTGGTGTATTCATTAAACAAAGTATTAAGACCTTGTTACAATTCGAATCCCCAATTAGTTGGAATATTTGACTTCAGGAATAAGAATAATTTGACGAAGACTTCCGCATTTTATGATTATAACTGATGGACTATTATGGACAAATCTGTATGGACATATTGAATAATCCAGGACAAAGAACAATTAACCCATGGGAATAAACTAAAAATCAACACGTCAAACATCATGATTATGGAAGTTTAAATAAGCATAATTCCTTTATTTCATATTTAATTTCCTTTATTTTATATTTAATTGCACTTTTAATTATCTCACTTTTATTTATTTTCATTGAATTTAATTGCACTTTTAATTATCGTACTCTTTAATTGTCGTACCTTTTATTTATCGTATTTTTATTTATCGCAATTTCATTATCGTTATTTACTTTACGCTTAAAATTAAGTTATATTTATTTTTAACATTTTACATTAGGTTTTAACTGCGACTAAAGTTTTAAAATCGACAAACCGGTCATTAAACGGTAAAAACCCCCTTTTATAATAATAATACTACTTATATATATTTTTGTATTTTTTATAATTATAAGTTAAAAATATAGCGTTAAGCTTGTTTAAAAGATCCCTGTGGAATGAACCGGACTTACTAAAAACTACACTACTGTACGATTAGGTACACTGCCTATAAGTGTTGTAGCAAGGTTTAGGTATATCCACTCTATAAATAAATAAATCACTTGTGTAAAATTGTATCGTATTTAATAGTATTTTCTTGTAAAAATTAATAGTATTTTATACACCACCTCGCACACATCAAGTATTTTTGGCGCCGCTGCCGGGGAAAGTCGAAGCGAAACGCTATAATAAAAAAAATATATATATATAAACATAAACTTATTTTTAAGATTTTTATTTATAAAATTAATAAGTATTTTTATTTTAAGTTTTTAAAATATATTTTTATTTTATAAAAATTATGAATCTAATATTTTATAAAACTTAATACTAAAAAAAATATAAAAAATCGAATTGGGCCGAAACCCGTCGAAGCCCAACACTTTTTTTAATAAAATTTTGAATTGGGCCGAACTGTTTTAGCCCAAGTTTTAATCCAGTAATATTGTCCTCCGCGATCTCGGAGCTGACGAGAAAAAAAAGCTAAGTGATCGTGTAGCACACCCTGACACGCCTGGTCAAACCCTAAATCGCATTAATTACGGAGTATTTTTATTTATTATATTTTTAAACCCTAATTTGGTTTATTAAATTAATATTTAGTTTTAGTTTTTAATTAATTTGTATTTTAAGTATTAATTAGTTTTATTATATATAAAAATTAATACTTTTATAAAATAAATATAAAAATAATATTTTTATAAAAATAAATAATTTTATCAATTTTAAGCTTATTTTTATATTTGTATCCTTTTAATCGTTTATTCGTAATATTTGTATTTTTATTGTTCGTAACTAGTTTTAAATTTAGTATTTTGTCGTAGCTTATTTTTATTTCTAGATTTTTAGGCTCTGCCGTAAAATCCCTTAAGTACTTTTTCTTTAGACTAAGATTTAGGTGCTTTAAAATTTTGCGACGCCGTTTTAAGTTTTTAGTATTATTTTTTTAAGTTATTGCCGTTATAGATATAGTATTCCTTTTAAGCTTTAATACCTTTAGACGTAACTTTTAATTCCTAGTTTTTAGATTTTTAAGTTTCGATGCGCTACGTTCTTTTTATTATTTTTCAATTTTTATTTTTCGACGTTTTCCGACGGGCTCTTTTTCTTTCTTATTTTTCGCCACTCTAGTTTTTAGGACTCAGATTTTTTCTATTTCTTCTCTAAAATTTCTTTAAATTTCAACGAAAAATTATTTTAAGTGGTTAAATTGATAGACATCCTAAATTTTCTGCTTCGTAGTAATAGTTAGATTTGTTAGTGGCTGAGTTGTGAGCTTCCGATTTAAAGGGTTCTGGCTCCCTGCTGCATCTATTGGCTATTCGAAACGTGGGCAAAAGCAGAAAAGTCTATTAATTTGATAACTTATATAATTTTTATCTTTTATAACTAATAGGATATTCAGTGAATGCACCGAGCAAAACGTTCACCACATTTTGTACGTTCACCACCTGTAACTCGATCAAGACATCTAGCAAATATTGTCGCCGTTGATTTTTCTTTAGAATCGTCATCTAGTCAACCAAGTACTCCAATTCAAATTTCCGATAATCCATTTTTTGAACCCGACCTCACAATTGAGAATCCGGAGGATCTTTAGGGACAATTCAGAGATCTTGAACCATTAATCTTTCCTCCGGAACCACCAATCATTCAAACAGAGATTGTTGAGGAACCTACCATTAAATCAAAATACTCTAGTGATTCAGATTCAGATTCAACAAATTCAATTATGGAGAATCTGAAACCTTTAAATATGGAAGACCGAATGCGAGCAAAACGCACTGGCCAAGGTCATGCAATTACTCAACCTGACATTAATGCGCCAGATTATGAAATCAAAGGACAAATTCTACACATGGTAACTAATCAATGCCAATTTAGTGGTGCGCCGAAGGAAGATCCAAACGAACATCTTCGTACCTTTAATAGGATCTGCACTTTATTTAAAATAAGAGAAGTGGAGGATGAACAGATATATCTCATGTTATTTCCCTGGACTTTAAAGGGATAAGCCAAAGATGGGTTGGAATCGTTACCTGAAGGGGCGATTGATACATGGGACGTCTTAGTTGAAAATTTTCTTAAACAATTCTTTCCGGCATCTAAAGCCGTGAGACTTCAAGGAGAAATTGTTACGTTCACGCAAAAGCCAAATGAAACTCTATATGAGGCGTGGACAAGATTTGGAAAGTTATTAAGAGGATGTCCGCAACATGGTTTAGACACCTGTCAAATAGTACAAATATTCTACCAAGGATGCGACATCATTACAAGGAAAGACATCAATATAGCAGCTGGTGGTTCCATTAAGAAGAAAATTGCAATTGACGCTTATAAAATTATTGATAACACTGCTTCCCTCTCACATGAGTGGCACCAAGAAAAAGATATCGTTAGATCATCTAAAGCAACTAGAGCCGATTCTAGCCATGACTTTGATTCCATTTCTGCAAAGATAGATGCTGTCGAGAGACGAATGGAAAAGATGACTAAAGATATTCACTCAATAATAATTAGTTGTGAGCAGTGTGGAGGACCACATTTGACAAAAGATTGTCTCAGTATTGAACTAACAATGGAACAAAGAGAGAATGTTTCATACATAAACCAAAGGCCTGGAAATAATTATCAGAATAATTATCAACCGCCAAGACCAATCTACAATCAAAATCAGAATTATAACCGAAATGTTCCATACAACAACCAACAAGGTCCTAACAACCAACAAGTATCCAACAATACTTACAATCAGCAAAGACCTATTTTTCAAAACAAACCACCACAAACCGATGATAAAAAGCCAAATTTAGAAGATATGATGTCGAAGCTAGTTGAATCTCAAATGCAGTTTTTCACATCTCAAAAACAAACCAATGAACAAAATGCTCAAGCATTTAGAAATCAACAAGCTTCTATTCAAAATTTGGAACAAGAAGTAAGTAACCTAGCAAGGTTGATAGGTGAAAGAAAACCGGGAAGTCTACCTAGTGATACAAATGCTAACCCCCGGAATGAAACAGCTAAAGTCATTACCACAATAAGTGGTATTACACTTAAACCACCAGAAATACCTATAATTTCTAATGACTCTATTCCTACTCCACAAGAACCACAGTCTGAGCAAGATAAGGAAACAGAACCGGTAGTTGAAAAGGTTAATAAAGATAACACAGTTAAAACTAAACCTTATGTTAAACCATACCAACCACCACTTCCTTACCCGAGTAAAATGAGAAAAGAGAGACTTGAAGCCGAGCAATCCAAATTCTTGGATATGTTTAAACAGATAAATGTAAATCTTCCTTTCATTGATGTAATTTCAGGAATGCCTAGATATGCTAAATTCTTGAAAGATCTAATCAAAAATAGAAAGAATATGGAAGAACTCTCGGCTGTTACTATGAATGCTAATTATTCTGCAGTACTGTTGAATAAGATACCAGAAAAATTATCAGATCCAGGAAGTTTCACAATTCCATGTTTTCTGGGTAGTCTTAGTTCAATAGAAGCATTAGCAGACTTAGGTGCTAGTATAAATCTAATGCCATATTCACTATACGCTAAACTAGACCTTGGAAAATTGAAACCAACACGAATAAATATACAACTAGCCGATCGATCAGTAAAATATCCTAGAGGGATAATGGAGAACATGCTAGTTAAAGTTGGTACTTTAGTATTTAAAGTAGATTTTGTTATTCTGGACATGGAAGAAGATTCTCGAGTACCTCTCATATTAGGAAGACCATTCTTAAACACGGCCAAAGCAATAATAGACGTGTTTGGTAAGAAACTGACCCTAAGTATAGAGGACGAGAGTGTTACCTTTTCAGTTGATAGAGCAATGCAACAACCGCAGTCTGCAGATGATACATGTTATTATATTCAAACTATAGATTCACATGCAGAATTGTTAGAAGAATTTTCAGAATTACAAGGAACAGGAGAATGTTCTTTAGGAGAAAGTACTGAACCAATTGATGAAACTGAAATGTTAGATACACTTATAGCTAATGAATATGAACCAACAACAGAAGAAATTCAAATGCTAAAAGAAGAAGACAGATATCGATATAAATCATCGATAGAAGAACCACCGACATTAGAGTTAAAGCCACTTCCAAACCATTTGGAATATGCTTATTTACATGGTGAATCTGAATTACCTATAATAATATCGTCTTCTCTTACTGAAAATGAAAAATCTCAACTTATTTCTGTGCTAAAAGCTCATAAACCAGCTATTGCATGGAAGATTCATGATATTAAAGGAATAAGTCCTTCGTATTGCACACATAAAATCCTTATGGAAGAAGGTCATAAAACGTATGTGCAATGCCAACGAAGACTAAATCCTAATATGCAAGATGTTGTTAAGAAAGAAATTATTAAACTGCTAGATGCAGGTTTAATTTATCCAATCTCTGATAGTCCATGGGTAAACCCAGTTCAATGCGTACCTAAGAAGGGTGGCATGACTGTCATCACAAATGAAAAAAATGAGCTTATTCCTACTAGGACTGTAACAGGATGGAGTGTTTGTATTGATTATAGAAAATTAAATGACGCCACCAGAAAAGATCACTTTCCCTTACCTTTCATTGATTAAATGTTGGAAAGATTAGCCGGAAATAGTTACTATTGTTTTCTTGATGGTTTTTCCGGATATTTTCAAATTCCAATAGCACCCGAGGACCAAGAGAAAACCACATTCAGGTGTCCTTATGGTACTTTTGCTTACAAATGCATGCCATTTGAACTTTGCAACGCCCCTGCAACCTTTCAAAGGTGCATGATGGCGATTTTTCACGACATGATAGAAGAATGCATGGAAGTTTTCATGGATGACTTTTCAATTATCGGTGATACATTTGAATCATGTCTAGTTAATCTTGAACGAATGCTTATTAGATGCGAACAATCAAATCTAGTTCTTAATTGGGAAAAATGCCATTTCATGGTTAAAGAAGGCATCGTTCTTGGACATAAAATTTCAAAGGAAGGAATTGAAGTGGATAGAGCTAAAGTAGATGTAATTGCTAAACTTCCACATCCCACCAATGTTAGAGGAGTTAGGAGTTTTCTAGGGCATGCCGGTTTTTACGGACGTTTAATAAAAGATTTTTCTAAAATTGCCACTCCTATGAATAAACTCCTAGAAAAGGATGCTCCATTCATCTTTTCAGATGAATGCATCAAATCTTTTAATATTCTTAAAGAAAAACTCACTAATGCGCCGATCATGATAAATCCAAATTGGAATTTACCGTTTGAAATTATGTGCGATGCAAGTGATTTTGCAATGGGAGCCGTTTTAGGACAAAGGATTGAAAAACGATTTCAACCTATTTATTATGCTAGTAAGATGTTACAAGGAGCACAAACGAATTATACAACTACTGAAAAAGAACTCCTTGCTATTATCTTTGCTTTTGACAAATTTCGTTCATATCTCGTTCTAGCTAAAACGGTGGTCTATACCGACCATTCTGCTCTTAGATACCTATTTTCGAAACAAGATGTCAAACCACGATTAATCCGTTGGATCTTACTCTTACAAGAGTTCGATATTGAAATCCGAGATAAAAAGGGAGCAGAAAATCTCGCCGCTGATCATCTTTCTCGTCTTGAAAATCCCGAATTAGAAGTTCTAAATGAATCGGCCATACAAGACAACTTTCCTGATGAATATCTATTGAAGATAGATTATAATGAAATTCCATGGTTTGCAGACTATGCAAACTACTTAGTATGTGGATTCCTTGAAAAAGGATTATCGTACCAAAAACGAAAGAAATTCTTTAGTGATATAAAACACTATTTCTGGGAAGATCCACATTTGTTTAAAAGTTGTCCCGATGGAATAATACGCCGATGTGTATTTGGGGATGAAGCCAGTCAAATCTTAAAACATTGTCACACATGACCAACATGAGGGCATTATGGGCCTCAACTCACAGCAAGAAAAGTTTGCGATGCTGGATTCTATTGGCCTACAATTTTCAAAGACGCACACCTTCTTTGCAAATCCTGTGATGCTTGTCAAAGGGCCAGAAAAATAAATCAACGTGATGAAATGCCACAAAATGTCATTCAAGTATGTGAAGTATTTGACATTTGGGGTATTGACTTTATGGGTCCATTTCCAAAATCTCATAATAATCTCTACATTCTCGTTGCCATTGATTATGTATCTAAATGGGCGGAAGCACAAGCTCTCCCAACTAACGATGCACGAGTTGTAGACAATTTTTTAAAACATCTTTTTGCAAGGTTCGGAACACCGAAAGCTTTAATAAGTGATCGGGGTACTCATTTTTGTAATAATCCACTTGAGAAAGTTCTCAAAAGATATGGAGTAACTCATAAAATCTCCACTGCTTATCATCCACAAACAAGTGGACAAGTTGAAAATACCAACCGAGCTTTAAAACGTATTCTAGAGAAAACCGTAGGATCAAATCCGAAGGAATGGTCCATGAAATTGGAGGATGCACTCTGGGCTTTTAGAACAGCCTACAAAACTCCAATTGGAACAACACCTTTTAAACTTGTTTACGAAAAAGCATGTCATCTTCCAGTAGAAATTGAACACAGAGCATTTTGGGCTTTGAAGACATGTAATCTTGATTTACATGAAGCCGGACGTCTACGATTAAGTCAACTAAACGAATTAGAAGAATTAAGACTTGAGGCATATGAAAATTCCTTAATCTATAAGGAAAGAACGAAGAAATGGCATGATGAAAGAATCAGAAGTTCAAAAGAATTTAAAGAAGGAGACAGAGTTCTTCTTTTCAATTCACGATTCAAGCTATTTCCTGGAAAATTGAAATCAAGATGGTCTGGACCATTTATAGTCAAAAGAGTTTTCCCATACGTAACAATAGAGTTAATAAATTCAAATGGGATTGAATTTAAAGTTAATGGTCACAGAGTTAAACATTACATACATGGTCCGATGGAAGTTGACAATGAAGTTAATCATAATTTCACCACCCAAGAAAACCTTCAAAATGAAAACATAAATATGTTATCAACAACATATGAAAAATCAAAATTGGAAAATAGGGAGGATTCAAATTGGAGTGATGAAGAAGAATTCTTATACAAACCTCCCATTCCAAGAAATGAAGAAAAATGTGAACAAGAAGTTCAAATAGAAGTGAAAGAACCAAGAAAAGAACACCCGAAAAAGGTTTACAAACCAACTTGACTTACTAAAGCAGGAGACCCGGGTGAAATTATCATTTCTTGCTTGCTTAATGATGGTGTTGTATATAATGGACTCGCAGATTTAGGAGCAAGTGCAAATATTATGCCTCTTTCCTTATACAAAAGATTAGGTATGGGTAAATTAAAACCAACCAAAATAGGTGTTCAATCATTTGACCTAACCATTAAACACCCGATTGGAATAGCAAATAATTTACTTGTTAACGTGGGAAGTTTGACCTTTGTTGCAAACTTCATAGTGATTAATATGGAGGAAAACCTTGATATTCCTCTAATTTTAGGTCGCCCATTTTTAGCAACCACCGAGGTATTCATTGATGTAAGAGAAGGTAGAATGACACTTAGGAATGGTGATAAATCGATCACCTTTGTGAACTTAAAGTTTAGATCTCCACCAACCAAAACTGTTAAACCAATAAAAATGCATAAGTGTGGGGAAGATGAAGAAACACTTAATGATGATCCGATCACAAAGAACCCCGTTGATGATAAGAAATTAGATGAACCCGTTTTTAACAGTTCAATGAAGAAACTTTATAAACGGATTCACGATGCTAAGATTAAGGGAAACTTTAAGTTATGTAACCGATTAGTATCCAATTTATCGCCAAAAGAAAAGGCAATGTTAGTTGAATTTGTGAAAGTTACGGAGGACATCAA
Organism: Rutidosis leptorrhynchoides; assembly: GCF_046630445.1. Lineage (NCBI taxonomy): Eukaryota > Viridiplantae > Streptophyta > Magnoliopsida > Asterales > Asteraceae > Rutidosis > Rutidosis leptorrhynchoides. The sequence goes on from NC_092338.1 coordinate 200,572,136, forward strand.
TAAATGGATTGAAGTAAAAGTCAGAGATATACAAGTTGTTGATGATCCAATTGAAAATAACGTTAATCACAATTTTAACACCACATCTAACTAAGTGTGGGGAGGTTCGAATCTTTTTAGGGTAATATGTATATCTGTTAGAGTTAGATATTCTGTTTTCGTGTAGTTCTCGAGAATGGAATCCGAATGGTCTTTCCCTAGCAGACCCTAAAGAACTAGTCTTCTCCCCCCATTCTGAATTTTTTATTTTTTTTAGGTTTTACGAGATGAAGAATTCCTGTGAACTAAACCATGGTCTAATGCTACACGCTTTGATCACTAAACGTAATAATGACACACTCCCGAGTGACCTGGTATCAGTAATAAGAGCCAAATTGGACAGAGTAAGAAAAGAACTCAGAAACGATCATAATAAGTTACATTTTAGTAAAGGAAAATCAAAATTCGCAGCAAAAAGAAGAGCACGACACCTTGAAAGATGTCACAAATGCGGAAAATGGTCACACGAAGGAAAATGTTCGATGAATCAGACATATTCCAATACCGAGTTCGTTACTTTATGCAGAGAAGGATCGTTCATATGTTTCGAAGAAAAATCGTTGAATGCTCGAGGTTATGCCTATGTAGGTATGGAAAACCAATTAGTCTATCTTATGAGTGGGCTAAAGCAGGTCACTGAGAATTCTATCTCACAGGTAAGTATGTACAGTTTTTATTTTTATTTATTGCTTTTAACCTTTTGATAATAAACGCTAAATTGTTCGCTATAAAGTATTAAATTGATATTCAATAAAATTAGGTTTTGCGACCGAAATTATTGATATCATACAAAAATTTACTACATCACTGCGAAATTTACCGTTTATTCTTAAGGTTCAACCCAAAATATTTTAGAAATTCGTCAGGAGTAAAACTAGGTAATATAACCGAAATTACTTTACCGAAAAGAGGGGCGTATATTTTTGATAATATTTGATTGATTAAAGTGGGATAAAAGACCAAAAAGATTTTTAATTTTTAATTTTTACTTTATTTTTAGAATTAATATATTAATATTAAATTATTGTTGTAAACTTTTTAAATTAATATATATTTAAGTTTGTAAATATTTGAAAAATTAATATTTTTAATATAAGTTTGTATGTTTTAAAAACAAAAATATAATAAAAGTTTGGTGTGAATTTTAATAAAATGAATTTTTAATTTTATGCATTTTAAATTTTTAAATTTAAGTTTGGTGTGAAGTTAAAAACAAAAATTTACTTTATCTCATTAAGTTAAAAATATGATTTTTAAAATTCGTCGTAAGTTGAAGACTAGGTCATTGAGCCTAAATTGCTTTACCCGAGGGCGGGACGAGAAATTTTATTATCATTATTTTTAATCTTATTAACTTAAAGTATGCCAAAAAAAAAGAAATTTTAAAAAACCCAAAAATCTTTTCTTTTAAAATGACGCTTCAAAAAGACAAATTTTAAAATTTTGTCGAGGGACGGACTAGGACAACGATCCGAAACGACCTCGTCCTAAATAACAAGGAAAACAAAATTTTTAAATTATGTAATTTCTATTTTAAAAGATAAAGGTTTTATAAAATAAAATAAAAAAAAAGCCCTTCGAGATCGCGGAGCCAGGAGGCTGTCCTCCTTCGAGATCGCGGAGCAGCAAATTTCCAGAAAGCATAAACTGGTCGATAGACCAGTTTCATACACACACACCACACATATTTCTACGAAAATCCCATGAAAAAACACAAACAAATCGCCATTTTACACCATTTTTCATCAAATTTGTTGCTAAAAATTGATGTGGAGATTCCTACCTAGATCCCTTTCAAGAAGAATGGTAATTCCTACATCCAAACACTCTTAAATTTAAATTTTTTTTTTGGGTGTTCTTGAACTAAATTTGCCTAATTTGATTTTGTTAATTTTAGTGTAATTAGAGTTAAATTGGTGATATAGTATGCATGTATAACCTAGATTGATGCTATTTAACATGATTTGAAGCCAAAAACTTTGTTAATTTCGAGTGTAATTAGAGTTAAATTGGTGATATATTAGGAATTTAGGGTTTGTGTTCTTGAGCAATTTGGGGCTTTTGATATAAACAGGTTATGGCCGATTTTTGTCATGAATTATTGCTAAATTAAGTAGTGTAACATGTTTAGGTAGCTAAATGATCAAAACTTTGATCCTAAACATGATTTTTGAGAATTAAAGTGGACTTTTTAAGTCTAAAATTCATGAACTTGATTAATTTGATATAAAATCCATTTGAAACTTGTTTAATTGCTAGTAATGATTATTTTGACATGTTATTTGAGTAGAATGCTTATAAACTTGGTAAACATTTTCATATATGCTTATTTGAAAAAGTGTAGAATTGTTAAAAATGTGAAAATGAGCATGAGTTTAATATGGATTAAACATGTCATGTTAGTTATTTTTAATTGTTATTTTGCTAATACCAATGCATTTTTGAATGCACAATTCCTTTTTGTTTAATGTGTTTAGCAGAATGAACGAGGTGAATCTTCATCCGCGCCACAAAATTTGAATACTTATAATGAAAGTGACGAGGATCAAGATCTCAGTGAACAATACAAACAGAATCAACCGCACCCTTTTATTTCATTTTCGTGAGCAGTTGAAGCAAATCTACACCCTAACTTACGATTTGACAGATTTTGGATAGACTATCCAAAATATCAGAGGAACTTGAGCATTCTTTATCCCAAAGATGTTGAAGTGTCCAGGGTGATAGATTGGGCACCATTAGAGATAGTGGGATTGGCCGAGCCAATAAGAGAATTACTTACACAAAGGTATGATAATTCTACTTTCACTGATTGGATTAATCTATTCACTATACGTAGACCTGTGTATAAGGAATGGTGCGTTGAGTTAGTAAGTACTATTGAACTAAATGATGAAGTAACTAGTTTAACGGATAGAAGTTTTATTAGATTTCTATTAGGAGGTGTGATGCGCCGTATGTCTTTATTAGATATGGCTGAAGCTTTGTGTATTTATACGGCTGAAGAATTATTAACTGATGATTGTAGACAGTTGATAAGTAATGGTAGAAGGGTTGATTATGATTTTGATAAGAATGAGTTGTGGAGTATAATGACTAGCCATAATCGTTTTCGTGGAGGTCATTATTCTTATACTGATATACATAGAGCTGAGCTTAGGGTAATCCATAGATTCATTTCCAACTCTATTACACAAAGGGGTAGAAATAAAGATAAAGTGACTGAAGATGATTTATTTTATCTGATGTGTATTAGAGACCCACAGAGCTTTGTAAATATTCCTTATTGTGTGGGCTATTATTTGTCGGATATGATAAAGGGAATGCGAAACAATAGTATTATAGGAGGTGGTATTTTTGTAACTTTAATTGCCGAGTACCTCGGTGTGGATATTACTCGGGGAAGGGAGTTAGTACAAGTACCCATTCCTCGTGATCGGATTGATATGCGGGTATATGCTGGTGCAAAGGTTTTGTTGAAAAGAAATAATGTTGCACTTCCATATCAAGGGAATCATCCACAGGTAGAACGAGGTCAACAACAAGGTAATGTGGGAGGAGGAAACCAAATGACTGATATACAAAGAATAATGTCCCAAACTGAATACCAACGGGCTATGCAACAAGAGTTTCAGGCTTGGCAATATCATCAAGAATATATCAAAGCCTATTTAGCCTCCTAAGGTAGGAACTACATTCCTACTGAGCCAGTCTATTTTCCTCCATGGACCGAGGATACGAGACCACCTTTTCCTACCTATGACCCATTTCAAGCATATCAAGATAGATACAATGAACCATGGAACCCCTACTGGTTTCAGAATCAACCCTAGTTTACTTAGTCTTATTTATCTTATTTATTTGTAATGTTGCTATATTTAATACTTATGTTGGTATTGTATTAGTTTTTATAATTTTCTAACTTTTATTATTATATTTTAATAATTTTTGAATGTGGGGTAATATACCAAACTTTAAAAATATGTATATATGTTTGCAGTTTATCTTATGTATACAACAGGGTAAAACAATGCATTTTCAAAGACTGGCATTAAGTTCAGCAAAAGCTACTAATTTTGACGACAAGATGCAAAATAAATGTGATGAAACAACAAACGGAATGAACAAATGATGTGCACCATTTATCATTCAACAAACAAACAACAATATGTTTGGAAACTTTGGTAAAATTTAATCATTTTTTTATGCTAATCACCCTCAATAATTTAAATTGTTACTGATTTCTTGCAAATGAGGGCATTGCAAGATCTTAAGTGTGGGAAGAGGTTAAATTCTTTCGGAATTTTAAAACATTTAATTTAAACACTTGGTTACCATTAAAAATACTAGTAATGCAGTAGTTGTATTAGAATCTAGTGCTCTCTGATAATAAAGAACAGCCCTAGTCTTATATACTGACTACACAATTCTAGTAAAATTTTTAAAATTTTCAATTAAATGAACTCAAAATCATGTTTATACATATTTATGAACGATAAAACTAGGTATTAATACCGAAATTATTGTTACCTCGGAAAGGACATAAATTGAGAAACAACCCAAAATATTAGAATTCATTTAAAATGGAATAGAGGACAATAAAAAGGAAAATAAAAGAAAATAAAAGCCAAGTGTGGGAAAATTTACCAAGTTATTTAAAAACATATTTCACATATTTTTGTACAAATAGTTTTGTTTTGGACAATTTTATCAGTTTTACCCGATTTATTATAATACCTTTGAAAGAATAGATGGATCTACACGATGAATCAATTCCATCATTAAAAGGAAGTAAAGTCTTCCGAAAAACACACGCGCTTCTTGATTTAGATCATGAAGTTGTCGTCTAGACTAGCTGTAGGTTGACAAAAAATCTAGAAAAGTCATCTCTAAAATCAGCAGGAAATCCACAGACCTCAGCACCAAACAGGGTCGCCAAGTGGTCAGACTTATCCTAACCATGAGAGGATTTGTCTCGTAAAATGGGGAGGACGCCGTGCAAATTAGCTGGATAAGACTAATGAATCAGACCCCCAGAAAAGGATAATCTCCTTAAAGATTAAAAATCAGCTTTTAAGTCTGATATTACTCAATCCTAGAGATTGACCTTAAAGATTGAGAATTACAAACTCATGGAATTCGATGATATCTAAACTCGAACTTGAACGAGAAAATATTTTGATCAAAATACAAACCGATTTGTTTTCTAAAAACCCATTTTTAATGCGTTCATTACCATTGAACGTAAAATCCTAGGAATTCATCTGGAATTCATTAGGTCACCTGAACCAAATTGGGTATCAACCGTAAGAACGGTGGTTGCATAGTATGGTCAAAGACAGGACCCTATGCCAGACCGAAAAACTAAAGGGTGAGCTTTACTATCACTCCTACAAAGGATAGTAATTGCATCCGACACGTTATAGACCATAATTAAAAGCATGTCAGGGGACATTGCCTTAACAGTTGCTTGTTCAACGCTTTTCTTTACAACCGGACGGTAGTTTACCGAAAGGTAATATACGGAGCAAGTATACTAGACGTGTTGCTTTCCCAATACAAGGTTAGCAAGTGGGTGACACAAAACCGCAAGTTTTGAGCTAAAATTTTCAAATATGAAACCCACCAAACCCACAAAAATAATTTCTTAAACACCGGTGAAGGGTTATTCCAGAAACTTACCTAGGGTAAAATCTAGCTTAAATTTAAAAAAAAAAAAAGAAAAAAAATGTTTTCATAAAGATCCAATTTCCTAAAGGATCTAAATTTTTATAATCATGTGCGACTGTAAACCACATCGTTACTATCATTGTTCATACCGCCGTATAGAAATCACTGATGTACAAAGTGTGAAAAATAAAGAAGTGATTCTAGTATTTTTATTTCAAGACTATATTGCTTGAGGACAAGCAACGCTCAAGTGTGAGAATATTTGATAATGCTAAAAACGAACATATATTTCATAGCATTATCCCTCAAGAAAGACAAGCTTTTAGTTGCAATTGTTCTATTTACAAGTAATATTCGTTTAAATAATAAAAGGTGAAGACAAAAGACATATTCGACGAATTGAAGACGCAAACGACCAAAAAGCTCAAAAGTACAAAATACAATCAAAGTGGTTCCAATTATTGATGAGAAACGTCTCAAAATTACAAGAGTATAAGACGCGAAACGCAAAATACAAGATATTAAATTGTACGCAAGGACGTTCGAAAAACCGGAACCGGGACCAAAGTCAACTCTCAACGCACGACGCAATGGAGCGAAAATTACAAGTCAACTATGCATATAAATATAATATAATATATAAATAATTCTTAAAATTATATATATATTATATTTATTTATTAAAAAATCCGTCGGCAAGCTTGGAGCCAAACTTGGATGAGCTGTAATAAGGAGAAACCCTTCGAGATCGCGGAGCACACCAAAACTGAAATGGGGCCTATAAAAGGCAACGCATTCGATCGATATTTACACACCTTCTTTTTCTTTTCATCATACGTAAAAATATATATATAATTTTAATTTTAATTTAAGATTAATAATAATAAGGTTATGTTAGCGAATGTTTTAAGGTTTTAAGTCGAAACTCTGTCCGTGTAACACTACGCTATTAATAAATCACTGTAAGTTATGTTTAAATTATTTTCATTAATGTCTCGTAGCTAAATTATTATTATGCTTATTTATGCCGAAGTAATTGTGATGTTAGACTAAAAATTAAAGAAGGGGTAATTGGGCTTTGTACCATAATTGGGGTTTGAACAAAAGATCGACACTTGTGGAAATTAGACTATGGGCTATTAATGGGCTTTATATTAACTAAACGATACCTCGTTAATTTAATATATAGACTTATAATTTGACGTATTTATATATAACCACATACGCTTGACTGGGCACTGTGGGCGGGATATCTATAAATACCAATAATTGTTCATTTTACCGGACACGAAACTGGATTAATAGTTAATAGACTTGTTGAAACAGGGGTGGATTACATTCAAGGGTAATTGGTGTAATTGTTAACAAAGTAGTAAAACCTTGGTTTACACGCAGTCGATAACCTGGTGTATTCATTAAATAAAGTATTAAGACCTTGTTACAATTCGAATCCCCAATTAGTTGGAATATTTGACTTCGGGAATAAGAATAATTTGACGAAGACTTCCGCATTTTATGATTATGACTGATGGACTATTATGGACAAATCTGTATGGACATATTGAATAATCCAGGACAAAGAACAATTAACCCATGGGAATAAACTAAAAATCAACACGTCAAACATCATGATTATGGAAGTTTAAATAAGCATAATTCCTTTATTTCATATTTAATTTCCTTTATTTCATATTTAATTGCACTTTTAATTATCGCACTTTTATTTATTGTCATTGTATTTAATTGCACTTTTAATTATCATACTCTTTAATTGTCGTACCTTTTATTTATCGCATTTTTATTTATCGCAATTTCATTATCGTTATTTACTTTACGCTTAAAATTAAGTTATATTTATTTTTAATATTTTACATTAGGTTTTAACTGCGACTAAAGTTTTAAAATCGACAAACCGGTCATTAAACGGTAAAAACCCCCTTTTATAATAATAATACTACTTATATATATTTTTGTATTTTTTACAATTATAAGTTAAAAATATAGCATTAAGCTTATTTAAAAGATCCCTGTGGAACGAACCGGACTTACTAAAAACTACACTACTGTACGATTAGGTACACTGCCTATAAGTGTTGTAGCAAGGTTTAGGTATATCCACTCTATAAATAAATAAATCACTTGTGTAAAATTGTATCGTATTTAATAGTATTTTTTTGTAAAAATTAATAGTATTTTATACACCACCTCGCACACATCAGTGGCATCCCCTCGCGTTGGAGGTATGCTCTCAGAGCCTTGTAAAGTCTCTGCTGATCTCTGAGTAGTGCCCATGCGACATCAGGGTCATTCAACATAGCTCCGTAATGTATCACTATCTTTGGCTCATGCGTATCTGGCAACTGTGTGTGCTCAGCTGGTCTCCTGGCTAAACTTCTAGATCGTCGAACGAGAGGAGCTGGTGGTGCTGTGCCGATATCCTCCTCAACACTCTCTAATATCAAACGCCTTGGGCCTAATTTCCCTGTTGATGACCTGTTCTGATCAGCACTGCTTCTGGATGAGTAAACTACAGGAGTCCTCCTCCTGCGAACGGGAATGTAAACTGAAGCCCCTGAGCTTGGCATTTCTCCTAAACACATTCAACAAACTTTATAAGTACTAAGTGCAAGTATGGTGCTTAGTTGTTAGTACACAGAGGTAATATCTTAAGACTGAAAATAAAAAATAATAAGTAATAAAAAGGATAAGCAAGGGGTGCCTCCCAAGAGCGCTTTGTTTATCAAGTTGTTACAGCTCGACTTTTCCTTTTCAGATCTTCAAAATGGATCAAAGGAGAAGAGGGGCTCCTCCTTATCGTGGTCTTCTAGATAGGCTTTCAACCAGTGGCCATTAACTTTGAAATTACCAGTAGGTCCTTCCAATTCCACGGCTCCGTGAGAAAAAGCGTGTATAACTTGGTATGGGCCACTCCATCTTGATCTAAATTTTCCCGCGAACTTCTTGAACTGAGAATTGAAGAGAAGAACTTTATCTCTAGGGGCGAACTTTGTAGGGATCAATTTTGCATCATGCGTAAGCTTTGTTCATTCCTTGTAGATGTATGACGTTTCATATGCTTCGTCTCTCAATTAGGCGAGTTCGTTCATTTGCATTTTCCTATGTCTTTCGGTAACTGAGGGATCGAGGTTGCAGGTCTTCAGTACCCAGAGTGCTTTGTATTCAAGTTCCAGCAGAAGGTGACAAGCTTTTCCATAGATCATGTGATAGGGTGTAGTTCCTAGAGGATTCTTGTAGGCAGTTCGGAATGCCCACAGAGCATCATCTAACTTCTCGGCCCATTTATTTTCATGATGGCCGACAGTTCGTTCTAAGATTCTTTTGAGTGCTATGTTCGTAACCTCTGCTTGTCCGTTGGTCTGTGGATGATAGGCAGTAGACATCTTGTGGGTAACTCCGTATTGTTGCATCACCTTCATAAACTGAGTATTATAGAAGTGTGTGCCTCTATCACTTATTATCACACGGGGAGCTCCAAATCTGCAGAAGAGTCTCTTCAGGAAATTGGTGACGACTTTGGCATCATTAGTCAGAAATGCTTGGGTTTCGACCCATCTGGAGACGTAATCTACTGCTACGAGGACATATTCTTTCCCGTTAGACTTTGGGAATGGGCCCATGAAGTCTAATCCCCATATATCGAAGATCTCGCAAGCTTGGATATTAGTCCGAGGCATCTCATTCTTCATAGAGATAATACCTTGCCTTTGGCATGCGTCACAACGCTTTACAAGCTCTTGCGCATCTCGGAATATAGACGGCCAGTAGAATCCTGACTCGTAGACTTTTCTTGCAGTTAAGTTTGCTCCATGATGACCTCCAGTTGGCTCATGGTGACATTGGTGAAGAATCCCTGCTGCTTGCTTTTCATCTACGCACCTCATGATTATTTGATCAGGGCAAATTCTAAACAGGTAAAGATCTTTCCAGTAGTAGTACTTGGCATCCCTGAAGAACTTCCTTCTTTGGGAGGTACTCATCCCCTTTTGTACTACTTCAGCAACTAGGTAGTTGGCCATGTCGGCATACCAAGGAGTGTCAGTAAATTGTGATCCTATGTGAGTTTGTCCTAAACTCATAAGCTGTTCTTCCGAAAATTTATCTCTGATATCTTGTTCAGCAAGTTTTTCCATCGTTGAATTCTCCAAACGACTAAGATGATCTGCTGCGATGTTCTCTGCTCCTTTCTTATCTTTAATCTTAATGTCGAATTCCTGAAGGAGTAAGATCCATCGTAGGAGTCTTGGCTTCGCATCTTGCTTTGTGAATAGATATTTAAGGGCTAAATAATCTGTATAGACTGTAGTCTTGGACAGGATGAGATAGGAACAAAATTTGTCGAAGGCGAATACTACGGCTAGCAGCTCCTTTTCCGTGGTAGTGTAATTCTCTTGAGCTCCGGTTAAGGTTTTGCTTGCGTAATAGATTGGATGAAAGTGTTTATCTACCCGCTGTCCAAGCACTGATCCAACTGCGAACTCACTCACATCACACATGATCTCAAAAGGTAGACTCCAATCAGGAGCTATCATGATGGGGGCATGTGTTAGCTGCTCTTTCAGATAGTTGAATGCTTTTCGACATTATTCATCGAAGACAAACGGGACTTCCTTTCCTAGGAGATGAGTGAGAGGTTGTGTGACCTTTGAAAAATCCTTAATGAATCGTCGGTAGAAACCTGCGTGTCCTAGGAAACTCCTTGCTGCTCTTACTGTGGTAGGTTACGAAAGTTTAGTAATGGTCTCAATCTTAGCCTTATCAACTTCTATTCCTGCTTTAGAGATCTTATGTCCTAAAACTATCCCATCTTTTACCATGAAGTGACATTTTTCCCAATTTAGAACTAAATTTGACTCTTCACACCGGGTGAGCATCTTGTCAAGGTTTGAAAGGCACGAATCAAAGGTACTACCAAAGACTGAGAAGTCGTCCATGAAGACTTCCATACAACGTTCAATCATGTCGTGTAATATTGCTACCATGCATTGCTGAAATGTAGCCGGTGCATTGCATAACCCAAAGGGCATGCGTCGATAGGCAAATGTTCCATAAAGACATGTGAAGATTGTTTTCTCTTGGTCCTTTGGATCGAGGGGAATTTGAAAGTAGCCGAAAAAACCGTCAAGGAAACAGTAGATTTCATTTCCTGATAGACGTTCCAACATTTAATCGATAAAAGGTAATGGAAAATGATCTTTTCGGGTTGCATCGTTTAGTTTACGATAGTCTATGCAAACCCTCTAACCGATGACTTCTCGAGATGGAATAAGCTCATTATTCTCATTTTGAATTACGGTCGTCCCTCCCTTTTTGGGTACCACTTGAACAGGACTGACCCATGGCGAATCAGAGATGGGATAGATCAGACCGGTGTCCAGAAGTTTGATTACTTCTTTCTTGATGACTTCTTGAATCATAGGGTTGGCCCTTCTTTGCCTCTGAATTGATGGTTTGAAATCATCTTCCATGAAGATCTTATGGGTACAATAGTTGGGGCTGATCCCTTTGATGTCGGAGATCTTCCAAGCAATTGCCTTCTTATGTGATTTCAAAACTTGAATCAATTTCGCCTTCTCTTGTGGCGTGAAGTCTTTCAATATGATCACAGGGAGTTGCGATTCTCCTTCTAAGAATGCATACTCCAGATTGTCGGGTAACTTCTTCAATTCCAGTTCCGAAGGCTCCTCGATAGATGGCTTCATTCTAGCTATCTCCTTTCGGTCTAACGAGTCGTACTTCTCCTGGAATTCTGATTCTTCAGTAGCGGTCACTGATGCTATATGTTCTTTATTTCTGAAAATTGTCCTTCTTAATGCTTCCTCTTCAGAAACGTCTTCTTTATTTTCGAAGGTAGGTTCGGGAAACTCCTCACAGTCTTCCATTGACTGGGGTTCCTAATATACCGGAATGAAATCTGTTTCTTCATTCCGTCTTCTCCTTAATAGAGGTGGAGCAATGCCTTGTCCTAGTGGTGCTATTTGAATAGTGTTTCCAAGAAAGTTACTTTCAGAGAGGGGAGATATGTGTTAACTAAGGTCTATGGCGGAATGTTTGTCGAGATTTTCTTCAGGAGGTGTAAAGAGCAGATCCTTAGAAATTTGATCTTGACTACATATAGCCATAGTCTCTTCCAGGTATTCGTTGACGAATTCTTGAAAAGAATCAGAGAGATTCATATCTTCTTCCTTAGGATGGTTCATGAGGCGATCAACATTGAATGTGATTTCTTCTCCTCCAACCCTTAACTTCAGAGATTTCTCGTGAACGTCAATTACGGCCTTGCCAATATTTAGGAATGGTCTGCCAAGAATGATTGGGACCTTCGTGTCTTCCTCAATATCCATAATGACAAAATCAACGGGAAACGCGAACTTATCCACTATAACTAGGACATCTTCAGCGATTCCCTGAGGAATCTTAACTGATCTGTCCGCGAGTTGGATAGTCATCCTGGTTGGCCTTAAGTCATTTAATCCAAGCTTTTTGAATAATTAATAGGGCATTAGGTTTACACTGGCTCCTAAGTCTGCTAACGCGTTGCTAACTTGGACATCTTGCAGGTAGCAAGGTACCGTAAATCTTCCTGTATCTCCTAACTTAGGGGGAATTCCATGATGTAACACTGACGAGCATTCTTCACTTAAGGGCAAGCTAACTATCTCTCTTAATCTCTCTTTGTTTGAAAGCAGTTCTTTGAAAAATTTGGCGCAGTTCGGCATTTCTACTAAAGATCTACTATACGTACATTCAAATGCAGATTCTTAATAATATCCCAATACTTAGCAAATTGTGCTTCTTGTTTTTCCTTCCTAAGCCTACCTGGGAAAGGTATGCGGGCGCGCGGAATAATTTCCGGGGCCTTAGGAGAGATAGGTTCCGGTGGATTGACGACTGGGTCAATTGGCACAGGTTCCTTATCGGAAAAATCTTGTATGGGTATATTAATAGTTGTTTCTTTACCTCATCTAGTAATTACTAGGGCATCAAACTCACTACACTCTATATCAATTTTAGTGGTTAATCATTTAAGCGTAAGCTGAAAATTAGTGATTAATTCTTCAAAAGTCTTTATTAAAGTGTCGAACTTGTTCTGGCATTCTATGACTTGAAGGTTTATCACATATTGCTTTTTCATAAATTCAGCTAAAATTTCCTTAGAGTGGAGAGTAGATTTGTGCAATGAGAATATTATATTATGATCCGAGGTATTTTGCTGTTTGTGTGCCCATCTAGGGTAAGGATACCTTAGATTGGTTCTAGTATCATCGGAGTTTTTAGGAATTTGTAAACTTTGAAGAGTGAGGGTGAGATCTTGTAACCTGGTTTCCAACATTTTTACCGTATGAGCGAAGACGTCATCCTTCTCAGCAGCTTCATTGTTCCAATCTTCCTGCTGTGCAGCTATTGCGTCCAAGAGATTCCATGCTTCGTTTGCTGTTTGGGACATGAAATTGCCTTGCGGGGCCATGTCTAAGAGAGACTTATCACCCTTGGTCAAACCATTGTAAAGCGTACAGATTATATCTGCCCAACTTAACGAATGATTCGAACATCTTTTAAGTATCATCTTTACTCTATTCCATGCTAGACACAATGACTCATTTTCTTTTTAAGTAAAGTTTGTGATGTCATTTCTTAAACAAGTTTGCAGGGAGGGTGGATAAAATTTGTTTAGAAATTTAGTGGTTAAATCCTCCCATGTACGGATTGAATTCAGGTTAAGTGCGTCAAACCATGCTGAAGCGTGTGCAGAAAGTGAATATTGAAAAAGATGAAGTTTTAAAATGTTTTTCTCGTTTGATTCCTTCTTAAAAGAGTCAACCAGACTGATAAATTTATTTATATGAAAGTTAGGATTTTCAGTCGTTAATCCTTGAAATTTACAGATCATACTGACTAGTTTAATCATGTGTGAACTGATTTCAGGAGTTTCTTCGGTTCCTAAGGTGATTGGTCCTCCTCTTTCCTCTAAGCATGACTTATGCATAGAAGCAAGGGTATCTTGTTGTTCTATTTTTTTATATTTTCTGTTTTAAAAGGACTTAAAAGTAACTTTTAGAAAATATTAATTTACTAAAAGGATCGATAATCTAATAAAAACAATTATTCTTGAAATTCGGTCGCTAACCAGATCGGATATCTTAACTGATGGGACTTCTCACAGATTACTCATATCGAGGTGGCCAGGCCGACTACGGAGAGGCAGGATCCTTTTGGTTCCAATATAATTGGAGACTGTTCGGAAAATCCAATAACCAAGTCCGTGTATAATTGTCTTTCTTAGACACCACCAAACAATACTTTGTCTGCTTAAAATCTTTCTCGATCAAAATATTCGATCCCCGGCAGTGGCGCCAAGAAGAGACAGCTGATATGCCACTAACGGACGATTTTGTTTTGTGCAGTGTCGTTAGGTCGCACGAAGTCCGATTCGATAGCACACAGCGTCTTCGTTTATTTATATTTTGCGGGGCCTAACTTTACTTTTACTTTCTAAGGTGCAGAAGGTGTAAGTTAACCTAGTATCGAATTTTATGTTGATTAACGAATTGAAGATCAAGTGGATAATTTTTTTTAGTTAAATTACCTGGATAAAAGATAGTAGTTGATTTTAGCTAAAGGTCCTAAATGCAGAAAAGTAAATAAAGTGGAAGGATATCCGGAGTATGCAGATCAGGAAAATGTTGACCAAGACATCAGTATTGGGTTAGGGAAAGGTAATTATGCTTATGTTAAGACTATGCTTGGATTGACGTAGATCTGGTTGGATGAGCCAATTACACAGACCTACTTATCTATGAACTCTCGGAGTTCTCTTTGAGCAGTGAGAAGTATGTCACTTGGTCGTATAACTGAAGTGTAACAATACCTCGGAGGTTATTCTCAGTAAAGTACTAGGTTTATTAGTGAGTTAAGCTCTAATCCTAACCCTCATTATCAGTTTAGGTAACTGAATAACAAAGTGCCGTGTTGATTGAACACTGATCACAAACGGAATGAGTTCGTCAGTTTAAATTGGCAAAACCTTAAATGAAAACTAACAACCATTTCATAATACTAATGAGATCTCAACAAATCAAACATTATACAGCATTACAGTTAATATACTGATAGTAAAGCAGATAGAAACCTAATGAGTACCTAAACAGTTGATATGACTAAGACCTAAGGCAACAATCAGACAAGAACATGCAATAGGCTTGGGTCATACAGTAAAGGTGCTAACTAGATCTTAACAGCTCCTAAGAGGTCTCTTTGGAATAGTCAATAGGCATACTAGGTCATTCATGTCTCAATTCCTAGGTTCCGTGTCCTAAAAGTGCATTAGATGCCTCTCGGGAACTCCGGCCATACCGAGTTCATAGAATCTTCAGATACAGTATAACCAGGGGTCTTAATCCTATGAAGTAGCTAATTTCATATAGGTGGACAAGTCCTGATCACAACCTAAGTTGGTCATTCCTTAAGATGCTAGCATATAAATCTATCAGACTTCCTAGTTCAGTATTATAACAGTAATCGTACTAAATTAACATAATTACGCTAACCCAAACTTCTATCATGGAAACATACAGATAAGTTAAGCTATCATGGCAATATCGGAACGCATTATTAAACATAAAAAGTAAGAATACATGTTTAATACAAAATACAAGCGTTTCAGATAAAAAAACCTGAAAAGGCCGAACAAATCTGCCCGAGATCGCAGGGACTCGCCGGGATATCCTCCGGAAAATAAAAGCTAAGCTAACTACTGCTAAAAACTAACTAAAAGATTGAAAATATAAATTGAATTGCAAGTTGAGTGTGTGTTGGAACGAATGGAGAAGGCCCTTTAAATAGACCAGAATTTTGCCTAAATACGCCTGGTTGGCCGTATGGCAGGCCGTATGGTGGCCCGTATTTGGCAGGCCGTATGGCTGGCAGGCCGTTTCTTAGGGGTGTTTGCTGGGCTGTGTGGCAGGCCGTACTCCATACTGGCAGCCCGTATGGCAGCCCATATGGCAGGCCGTGTGATGCCCTGTACAAAACCATCGTGTACGAATCATCAACAACAGGATCATTACAAGGTTAAGTACTATATGCGTTTTCAAAAAGAGTTTGCATTCATTAATAAAGTGATGTCTAAACCAACATCGAAAGTTTTACAATCCAAAAGCATGGTTCACTAAGTAGAAGCAAATAGTAAGTGTATGTGACCACAATGGTCGTTACAAGACATAGTTCAAAAGTACTAAAGTTTGAATGCAAGGTAAAGTAGTTCATGCGGTGACAACTCTAAGCAGCAGGTGTCTACAGCACAACAAGTACACAGCGGAAGCAAACCTCAAGCACCTGAGAAACACATTCTTAAAAACGTCAACACAAAGGTTGGTGAGCTATAGTTTAAGTATAACAGTAAGTAAGGTAGGCCACGAGATTTCAGTGCTACAAAGAGCGTTTCAAAACAGTATGATAAAGTATATGTTAACCGTGGGCACTTGGTAACTAACTTAATGTTTATACCCCCTGAAAGTACACTTGGCAAGTACGTATATCTACGAAGTATTAAACACTCATTAAATGCTAGCGCTACTAGCCGAGTGGGAATGTCAAACCCTATGGATCCATATCTAAGATTCGCGTTCACCGGTTCAAAAACCAATGACTAAACGTTACCGAGCTAAAGGGAATGTTTCTGCCGTTATATAACCCACATATATATAAGTTTAAGTACTCGTGCCTAGTATGTAAAACATAAAATCCGTATGTATTCTCAGTTCCCAAAATAAGTTAAAGTAAAAAGGGAATGCTATAACTCACAATGATAATGTAGTCGTAAAGACGAGTCGGGAAAAGGTGTGCAAGTAATCGGTCCGAAGGTCCTCAACCTAAGGCAAATAGTACTAAGTCAGTAAATCATCTTAATAGGTTTAAAAGTATGTAAATAAGGTCTTAAGGGTCATCATCATTCATCATCAAATAAAAGGCGTAAAGTAAGTTTCGTTTATGAAAGTAGTTTAAAACAAAGACTGACTTCAGTTAGTCACCACGGCCTATACCCTTACTGAAATAAGGTGAGACCAGTGGCCATGGATCTGTATATGAGTCCTTTAAGTATGGTAAAATTTACAGAAGCAAAATCGTCTTCGTTTGACCGTGGCGACGGTCTAAGTGCGAGTAGGTCAGAAATTTCTGCACAACGTTAAAGGACATAGTGACGATCGGAGGGCCATAAATCCTAAACCGTAACTCGGATTAAGACGAGTCCTATATGAAAAGTT
Source organism: Rutidosis leptorrhynchoides (assembly GCF_046630445.1). Classification (NCBI taxonomy): domain Eukaryota; kingdom Viridiplantae; phylum Streptophyta; class Magnoliopsida; order Asterales; family Asteraceae; genus Rutidosis; species Rutidosis leptorrhynchoides. Next base: position 200,589,127 of record NC_092338.1, read on the forward strand.
ATCTACTCGAAAAGATCTATTTGAAAATCAAGGTCTCAGTAGCCCAAGTCTACTGGTCTGTTACAGAAACAGTAGGACAGAGGGCTGTAAACAGAAAACAGGAAGTTAAAAGTGAGTTCCGGTGGTCTTGGTGCTTGATGTTCATCATGGTTCTCATCCTTGATGCATATAGCTTCAAGTGTACAACTTGTTGATGTGTTTGAATCATCTTGACCAAGATTTGACCATCATAACCCAAGTGCAAGTCTAAGACATGAAGCACAACTCACTTAAGAGTTGTATGAAGTTTAATGAACCAAAGTTACATCAAAGTCTTAGATCTAACACATACATGAACTTTAAGACTAATAATAAGTTACAAACTTGAAGTAAACTTATGAAATCAAGATCTTAAGTAGTAGAACATAGTTCTTAGTTAGATCTTGAAGATCCAAGACTCAAAAGTCTAGATCTAACATAAGTGTACAAAGTTATAATTAAAAAGTTTCATTTACATGTTCTTGAACTTTTAAAGTTACTTTTAGTTCAAGATTAATGAGATCAAAGTTAACTAGTAACATTTGACCAATCACAATCAACAAACAAGAAATTAAAGTGCATAAAATGAAGTGATAAACTAAGTAAACAAGTAAAAGGTTCATGGTTTGTTCATACTTTTAAAGATTCAACCAAGGTTTGATCTTTAAGTAAAGTAAACTTTAAGTTTACTTCAAGAACTACAAGTATGAGTTACAACACAAGAACTTTCTTTCTTTAAACAAGTATTGGAGATCATAAACTAAGAAGTTTATGTCTTGTGTGTTCTTGTTATGAACAAGATAATTATGTAGAATGAAACTAGGTAGTTTGATTCTTGAAACTAATAAAGAACAATAACAACAACAATATGAAACAAGTAACAACAACGAACAAGAAATCAAACAAGCAAGTAACAAAAGATGATGATGATTATGGGGTGACTTGGTTCGGTTTTGGGACAAAGAAAGAAAATAGAAAAGCTTCATGTTACTTACAACTTTGAGAGAGAAATGAGAGAAGAAGTTTGAGAGCAAATGAGTGTGTGTGAGAGATGAGGGAATACTACAAGTAATAAGTCACAAAAAAAAAGAAAATGAACCCTCCCTAGCCACATGAAGGCCGACGGCCTGCTGTCCAAAAAGGGGAGAGGGAATGTTTTGTGGTCACTTGCAAGTAAAGCTTCAAAAGTGTGGATAAAGAATGGTTATGCATGGGGATTGTGGGAACTAGATTCCAATTGTTAAAACTAACTAGTTACCTCACTAAAATGATACTTACACTTGAAGACATGGGCTAACTAAGTCCACTTAAAAGGTAGGGTGGGCTTGGAAGCCCAATATCATGAGTCCATTACACTAACAAAGCCCAAGTTCAAATAATTAATAAATAAACCCAATCAAAGCCCAAGTAATTAACTAGTAACTTTAGTTAATTAAAATGATTAATAAACTTAATCATGAATGCAAATAATATCTAAAAATATTATTCGTGAAAGTTCCGGGTGTCACAAAGACGTTTCGGGCAATTAAAATCAAGTTCGGGCAATCATGACAACATGTAAATGTAATAACATACATTCATTTTATCGCACGTATTAATAATAATAATTATTAATAAATAAACGTTGGAAATTCCAGGGTCGTTACATTACCCACCTGTTAAAGAAAATTTCATCCTGAAATTTAAGCCGAGGTAGATGGAGGAGTCGGGAAAAGGTGAGGATACTTCCGCATCATTTGATCCTCTCGCTCCCAAGTAAACTCAGGTCCTCGTTTGATATTCCATCGTACTCGTACAATCGGAATCTTGTTGCATTTTAAAGTTTTGATCTCACGATCCATTATATCAACAGGTTCTTCCACAAAGTGGAGTTTGTCATCAATCGTAAGTTCCTCAAGTGGTATGATAAGTTCAGGTGCGGCAAGACACTTCTTCAAGTTTGACACGTGGAAGGTAGGATGAACTGAGCTCAACTGTGCTGGTAGATCCAAACGGTAAGCAACGGGTCCAGCACGTTCCAAGATTTCAAAAGGACCAATGTATCGTGGGTTTAACTTTCCACGTTTTCCAAAACGGATCACACCTTTCCAAGGTGCAACCTTTAACATTACACGATCGCCGATGTTGAATTCAAAGTCCTTACGTTTAAGATCGGCATAACTCTTTTGACGATCGCGGGCAGTCTTAAGTCTAGCTTGTATCTGAGCAATCTTCTCCGTTGTTTCATGGACTACCTCGGGTTCGGTGATTTGCTTTTCGCATACTTCGGCCCAACAAATAGGAGATCGGCACTTGCGGCCATATAACGCTTCAAAAGGTGAGGCGTTAATGCTCGAGTGGTAACTGTTGTTGTACGAGAATTCGGCGAGTGGCAAATGTCTTTCCCAGGCCTTTCCAAAATCAATGACACATGCACGCAACATGTCCCCCAAGGTCTAAATCATTCGTTCACTTTGCCCGTCGGTCTGTGGATGATAAGCAGTACTCATGTCGAGATGGGTTCCCATGGCTTCTTGCAAAGAACGCAAAAATCTAGAAGCAAAACGGGGCTCGCGATCGGAGATGATCGATAAAGGTACACCATGACGAGATGCAACCTCTTTGATGTATAATTGAGCAAGTCTTTCCATTGTATCAGTTTCCTTCATCGCTAGGAAGTGTGCAGATTTGGTAAGGCGGTCAACAATAACCCAAATAGTATCGTATCCGCCCACCGTCTTCGGCAGCTTGGTGATAAAATCCATCGTTATCCGTTTCCACTTCCATTGTGGGATTTCTGGTTATTGAAGTAAACCAGAAGGTCTCTGATGCTCGGCTTTAACCTTCAAGCAAGTCAAACACTTACCAACATAAGTCGCAACGTCCTTCTTAAGATTCGGCCACCAATACTGTTCTTTAAGGTCGTGGTACATTTTGCCCGCTCCAGGATGAATCGAATATCTCGATTTGTGTGCTTCATCAAGTATAAGGTTCCGTAGATCTCCATAAAGAGGTACCCAAATTCTTCCAGCATAACATCGGAGTCCAGACTCCCTAACCTCGAATCTAGAGACAAGTATGTTCAAATGTTCATGAGATATATTCTCCTCCTTGAGAGCCTCATCTTGGGCTACTCTGATCTGGCTGTTGAGGTTCGAATGGATGGTGATGTTCAGAGCCCTAACATGAAGAGGTGTCGTCCTCTCCTTTCGGCTTAAAGCGTCAGCTACAACATTGGCCTTTCCAGGGTGATAATGGAGTTCACAATCGTAGTCATTGAGCGTCTCGATCCATCGACACTGTCTCATATTCAGTTGCTTCTGATCAAAGATGTGCTGGAGACTCTTGTGATCGGTGAAGATAGTACTCTTAGTTCCATACAAATAATGTCTCCACAATTTGAGTGCAAAGACAACGGCTCCAAGTTCAAGATCATGAGTAGTGTAATTCCGCTCGTGAATCTTCAATTGTCGGGAGGCATAGGCAATAACCTTTGATCGTTGCATCAGTACACAACCAAAACCACTTTTCGACGCATCGCAATAAACAACAAAGTCGTCACTGCCCTCAGGAATTGATAGGATAGGTGCGGAGGTTTACTTCTTCTTCAAAGTTTGGAATGCTAATTCGTGTGCGGGTTCCCAAATGAACTTCTTGCCCTTGTGAGTCAGCGCGGTCAAAGGACGCGCAATCAGAGAGAAACCTTCGATAAACCTTCGATAATAACCGGCGAGACCTAGGAATTGGCGAATATACGTTGGAGTAGTGGGGGTCTCCCACTTGCTGATGGCTTCAATCTTGGTGGGATCAACTTTGATACCCTGGTCGCTCACAACATGACCCAGAAATTGTACTTCCTTCAACCAAAATTCACACTTGGAGAATTTGGCGTAAAGTTGCTCTTATCTCAAGAGTTCAAGTACTAGTCGGAGGTGTTGCTCATGCTCTTCTTCGCTCTTAGAGTAGATGAGGATATCATCTATGAAGACGATAACAAACTTATCCAAGTACGGCTTGCAGACACAATTCATGAGGTCCATGAACACGGCAGGTGCATTTGTCAAACCTAATGGCATCACGAGAAACTCATAATGACCATAACGAGTTCTAAATGCAATCTTCATTACATCGCTTTCTTTCACCCTCAACTGGTGATAACCGGATCACAAATCGATCTTTGAGTAGACGCTCGATCCTTGTAGTTGATCAAAAAGATCATCAATTCGTGGAAGAGGATACCGATTCTTGATAGTCAATTTGTTGAGTTCACGGTAGTCGATACACATACGGAAGGATCCATCCTTCTTCTTCACAAACAACACAGGTGCGCCCCAAGGCGAGAAACTTGGTTGGATAAATCCTCGGTCAAGTAGTTCTTGTAGTTGACTCTGTAATTCTTGCATCTCGGAAGGTGCGAGTCTATAAGGTGCGCTAGCTACAGGTGCAGCTCCTGGCACTAAATCAATCTGAAACTCTACTGCTCTCTGCGGCAGTAATCCAGGCAATTCCTCTGGGAAGACGTCGGAAAATTCGTTCACAATTCGAACGTCGTTCACGCTCTTCACCTCAGTTTCTACCGCTTTCACATGTGCTAGGACAGCAAGACGTCCCTTCTTCATAATCTTTTGCGCTTTCACGCAACTAATGAGGTTCAACTTCCAGGTACATCTTTCTCCGTAGATGATCAGTGGCTCACCGTCTTCGTGTGGTATACGAAGTACTTTATCTCCGCAGATAATATCGGCCCTTATCTTGCTCAACCAATCCATACCGACAACCACGTCAAAACTTCCCAATTTGATTGGTATCAAATCAATTTCGAAATCTGTACCAGCTATGTTGATAATAGCTCCACGACTAATATGGTTAACCTTTTCAAGTTTTCCATTGGTGACCTCGACAAGCATACTCTCTTTTAACGGGACTAATGACCAATTAATCTTATCGCAAAAATGTCTACATACATAACTTCTATCCGCACCAGTATCAAACAAGACAGAAGCTAAAAGATTGTTGATTGTGAATATACCTGTCACCAAGTCGGGGTTATCGCGTGCATCCCTTGCATTAACATTAAAAGCTCTACCACGGGGTGGTCCGCCATCTTTTCGCTTATTTGGGCACGCATTTCTGAAATGGCCTGTCTGCCCGCATTCGTAACACTTCCTTGGCCCTGTGGGGTTTGGCTTCCCATTCAAAGTGGTGACCTTGCAGTCTTTTCCGATATGTCCAGACCGTTGGCACTTCACGCAGACAACATTGCAATACCCAGTGTGGTGTTTGTAACACCTCTTGCATTGAGGTAGGGTTCCCTTGTAGTTCGGGTTAGAGTTGGTGTTGTTGTTGAGGTTTCCACCGTTGTTGTTTTGCCTCTTGGCGGGGGTCTGGTCATAGGTTCTCCCCCTGTTGTTGCTGTTGTTGTTGCTGTTGTTGTTGTTGTTATTATCCCACTTTCGCTTTTCGCTACCACCAGCTTCAAACTTAGCCTTCTCCGGCTCATCAATAAGAATCTGATTCATGGGGGTATGCGCCATGCGCATTGCTTCGGGAACATTTGGTGGTTTGGACGAGGTGACGTTTCCCTTGATGCTCTTAGGGAGTCCCCAGAAGTACCTTTCCATTCGTTTGAATTCTGGGGTGACCATTGTCGGACACATAAGAGCAAGTTCCAAAAATCTCCTGTTGTAACCATCAAGGTCGTTCCCAACGGCCTTTAACTGCATAAATTCGATTTCCATCTTCTGAATTTTGGTTCTCGGACAATACTCATCAATCATAGCAGCTTTGAATTCCTCACATGGCGTAGCATACACCTCATCGATACCTTTCGCTTGAGCTAACGTGTTCCACCACGTTAGTACGCCGTCAGATAGCGTGCACGAAGCAAACTTAGTCTTGTTGTCCTCCGAACAGTTGCTAACTCGGAATACTGATTCAAGTTTCTCGAACCATCTGGTGAGACCAACCGGTCCCTCAGTTCCACTGAAGTTATGCGGTTTGCAGCTCTGGAATTCCTTGTAAGTACCCCATTTCAAACGGGTGGGATAACTGGTGGTGGTGGCGGTGGAGCTTGGAGGTTTCTTTCTGCTAGGGCTGCGGCTACACGTTCTTGGATCATCTCTTCAATTTGAGCAGCAGTAGGTGTGGATCGACCGTTAGCCATGATGTTCTAAACAAAAATTTTGACTCAAGTCAAAATCCAGCATTCAATATAGTAATAATACAGTATATAGCAACCAACATGTAAACAGCACAACACATGTTAATTAAGTAACGCAAATTGATACAAGTACCGCAACACACCATACAGTAACGTAAATAGAACACTTGTGCAAAAAGTAACATCACAAAGTTTCCATTCATTAATAATAAGTTTCATACATCATGATAGATTCGTACAATACATAAGTGAAATATGAAACTACAACTGGATTACATCATGAAATCTAATACAAAAGGTCCTACGGTGAAGGTGGGTGTAGGATGTCTAAAACCTGAGCCAACTGCTCCTCGAGCTCAGTAACCCGAGCTCGGAGGATTCCCACCTCCCTTGTCAATTCCTCGACAGTAGGAGATGGTGGGGCAGGTGGTGCTGGTGGTGCAAGTGGGGCCGGTGGAGCGGATGGTGCAGGTGGAGCGGGTGATGCTGGTGGAGCGGGTGGTGCAGACCGCACGAAGCGGGGTGCAGATGTCCCGGCTCCAGAAATAGTCAGCACGTAACGAGGTGCCTTACGTATGAGTGGGTCGACAGGGTACGGTACAAGCAGCTTACGGGCAGTAACCCTCCGACGCCGACCAAAAGCGTCAGTGAAAGCACGACCTCCATTCACCCCTGGAATGACGGTACCATCTGGACGGTACCGCTTCTTCGGCGGGGTAGAGGGTGGCTGAATAGTTATATCAGCAGGGTCCTCGTCGTCACTGGAGTCATCTGTAGAGGAGTCATCGAATGAAGGATCATCAGAATCATGTGGTGGTGACACGGGTGGCTAAACTGGTCGTCCATGAGCGGCCATCCTCTGTCTGTATCTGAATGGCGGAATCGGAACTAAATGTCCATCTGGAGCGCGTCGGCACGGCATGCGCATATGGTTATGGAATGGCCCTTCCCCGAACTCCGCGGGGATCACAACACCACCGATGCGGGGCTGTGACTCCGAGGATCCGGGAGCAGACGGAGCTGGAATCTCTGCAGGGTCCACGTGTCCATCGATAGTAGCCACTGGTGCAGGCGGCTGGCTGCTAGTCCCGGAAGATGAAGCACCGGGGTCACTCGTGCGTATCGGGATCGGTGTGTCGGCAGCAGCAGCAGGTGGGGTGGCTGAAGAGTCTAAACTGCCCAAAACGATAGCAGGTGGTACATCCGACATCTGAATAAGGAAAAATAAATTTTCCATGTCAGTAAGTCATAAAGCAAGCACGTATTAGGCCAACAGTTTAAATCACGTGTAACAATAAGTAGCATGGCAATAACAGCAAATCGTACGAAGGTAGCATGCAATCGAAAGCAAGTAATAGCATGCAGTAGTGAAATCATGTAGTAGCATACGGCATATAGCAGTAACAGTAAGCAGCAGCATGCAGTAAGTTCAGCGGAAACACGTAAACTACAAGTTGTAGATTAGTCCTATTAGTGAATCCTACTCGGGTCGGTCTTAGACTCACTAATGCAACCTAATTCCCTACAACCAATGCTCTAATACCAAATGTGATGCCCCGTACGAAACCATCGTGTACGAATCATCAACAACAGGATCATTACAAGGTTAAGTACAATATGCATTTTCAAAAAGAGTTTGCATTCATTAATAAAGTGATGTCTAAACCAACATCGAAAGTTTTACAATCCAAAAGCATGCTTCACTAAGTAGAAGCAAATAGTAAGTGTATGTGACCACAATGGTCGTTACAAGACATAGTTCAAAAGTACTAAAGTTTGAATGCAAGGTAAAGTAGTTCATACGGTGACAACTCTAAGCAGCGGGTGTCTACAGCACAACAAGTACACAGCGGAAGCAAACCTCAAGCACCTGAGAAACACATGCTTAAAAATGTCAACACAAAGGTTGGTGAGCTATAGTTTAAGTATAACAGTAAGTAAGGTAGGCCACGAGATTTCAGCGCTACAAAGAGCGTTTCAAAACAGTATGATAAAGTATATGTTAACCGTGGGCACTTGGTAACTAACTTAACGTTTATACCCCCTGAAAGTACACTTGGCAAGTGCGTATGTCTACAAAGTATTAAACACTCGTTAAATGCTAGCGCTACTAGCCCGAGTGGGGATGTCAAACCCTATGGATCCATATCTAAGATTCGCGTTCACCGGTTCAAAAACCAATGACTAAACGTTACCGAGCTAAAGGGAATGTTTCTGCCGTTATATAACCCACACATATATAAGTTTAAGTACTCGTGCCTAGTATGTAAAATATAAAATCCGCATGTATTCTCAGTTCCCAAAATAAGTTAAAGTAAAAAGGGAATGCTATAACTCACAATGATAATGTAGTCGTAAAGTCGAGTCGGGAAAAGGTGTGCAAGTAATCGGTCCGAAGGTCCTCAACCTAAGGCAAATAGTACTAAGTCAGTAAATCGTCTTAATAGGTTTAAAAGTATGTAAATAAGGTCTTAAGGGTCATCATCATTCATCATCAAACAAAAGGCGTAAAGTAAGTTTCGTTTATGAAAGTAGTTTAAAACAAAGACTGACTTCAGTCAGTCACCACGGCCTCTACCCTTACTGAAATAAGGTGAGACCAGTGGCCATGGCTCCATATATGAGTCCTTTAGGTGTGGTAAAATTTACAGAAGCAAAATCGTCTTTGTTTGACCGTGGCGATGGTCATAGTGACGATCGGAGGGCCATAAATCCTAAATCGTAACTCGGATTAAGACGAGTCCTATATGAAAAGTTATCTACTCGAAAAGATCTATTTGAAAATCAAGGTCTCAGTAGCCCAGGTCTACTGGTCTGTTATAGAAACAGTAGGACAGAGGGCTGTAAACAGAAAACATGAAGTTAAAAGTGAGTTCCGGTGGTCTTGGTGCTTGATGTTCATCATGGTTCTCATCCTTGATGCATATAGCTTCAAGTGTATAACTCGTTGATGTGTTTGCATTATCTTGACCAATATTTGACCATCATAACCCAAGTGCAAGTCTAAGACATGAAGCACAACTAACTTAAGAGTTGTATGAAGTTTGATGAACCAAAGTTACATCAAAGTCTTAGATCTAACACATACATGAACTTTAAGACTAATAATAAGTTACAAACTTGAAGTAAACTTATGAAATCAAGATCTTAAGTAGTAGAACATAGTTCTTAGTTAGATCTTGAAGATCCAAGACTCAAAAGTCTAGATCTAACATAAGTGTACAAAGTTATAATTAAAAAGTTTCATTTACATGTTCTTGAACTTTTAAAGTTACTTTTAGTTCAAGATTAATGAGATCAAAGTTAACTAGTAACATTTGACCAATCACAACCAACAAACAAGAAATTAAAGTGAATAAAATGAAGTGATAAACTAAGTAAACAAGTAAAAGGTTCATGGTTTGTTCATACTTTTAAAGATTCAACCAAGGTTTGATCTTTAAGTAAAGTAAACTTTAAGTTTACTTCAAGAACTACAAGTATGAGTTACAACACAAGAACTTTCTTTCTTTAAACAAGTATTGGAGATCATAAACTAAGAAGTTTATGTCTTGTGTGTTCTTGTTATGAACAAGATAATTATGTAGAATGAAACTAGGTAGTTTGATTCTTGAAACTAATAAAGAACAATAACAACAACAATATGAAACAAGTAACAACAACGAACAAGAAATCAAACAAGCAAGTAACAAAAGATGATGATGATTATGGGGTGACTTGGTTCGGTTTTGGGACAAAGAAAGAAAAGAGAAAAGCTTCATGTTACTTACAACTTTGAGAGAGAAATGAGAGAAGAAGTTTGAGAGCAAATGAGTGTGTGTGAGAGATGAGGGAATACTACAAGTAATAAGTCACAAAAAAAAAAAATGAACCCTCCTTAGCCACATGAAGGCCGACGGCCTGCTGTCCAAAAAGGGGAGAGGGAATGTTTTGTGGTCACTTGCAAGTAAAGCTTCAAAAGTGTGGATAAAGAATGGTTATGCATGGGGATTGTGGGAACTAGATTCCAATTGTTAAAACTAACTAGTTACCTCACTAAAATGATACTTACACTTGAAGACATGGGCTAACTAAGTCCACGTAAAAGGTAGGGTGGGCTTGGAAGCCCAATATCATGAGTCCATTACACTAACAAAGCCCAAGTTCAAATAATTAATAAATAAACCCAATCAAAGTCCAAGTAATTAACTAGTAACTTTAGTTAATTAAAATGATTAATAAACTTAATCATGAATGCAAATAATATCTAAAAATATTATTCGTGAAAGTTCCGGGTGTCACAAAGACGTTTCGGGCAATTAAAGTCAAGTTCGGGCAATCATGGCAACATGTAAATGTAATAACATACATTCGTTTTATCACACGTATTAATAATAATAATTATTAATAAATAAACATTGGAAATTCCAGGGTCGTTACAGGCCGTATGTGGTGCTGGTCAGCCTTGATTCACAAGATCGTAACTTGATTTCTTATCTTTCACCGTTTTCGCTCTAGAATCTTCGTTTTAGCTCCGTTTTACTTGATTCTTTTTGCATCGCCTTTGTAATTACTTACTCTACAAAATCAACCAAAAAAGCGATAATTTTGCCGACAAAGTTTTAATCTTTATTGTTTTAGAGCTTAATTTAGGGGGTAAAAACGTGACTTTTTGCCCAATATCAGCCTCCGGCGATATCGTTTCCCGAATGGGAAGAAACAAAGCACTTTTCATCAACCGATCAACTATCACCCAAATCGTATCAAATTGGGTTCTTGCCGTCTTTAATAAGTTTGTAATGAAATCCATGGTAATGTGCTCCCATTTCTATTTCAGAATTTCTAACGGTTGTAACGTACCATACGGCTTTTGGTGTTCGGCTTTAACTTGCAAACACGTGACGCATTATTCAACATACTTAACAACATCACGTTTCATGCCCGGCCACCAATACTCTATCCTTAAATCAAGATACATTTTTGTCGCGCCCAGATGAATGGAATACTTTGACTTATGTACTTCATCAAGTAGTACTCGTCGATAATCACCCATTTTAAGCACCCACACTCGTCCTTGAAAGGATAACAAACCATGCGGACCTAAAGTGATAGACTCCGTTTGTCCCACGATTCGTTCCTCATGCTTATTGTTAACAAAAGCTTCAATTTGAATCTCACCGAGCTTTACAAGAAAATCGTTAGTAATAATCATGCGTAACGATCCTACTCGTATCGTCGAATATTGACTCTTTCGACTTAACGCATCCGGGACCACATTCGCCTTACCCGGATGATAAAGTATTTCACAATCATAGTCTTTCACCACATCCATCCATCTACGTTGACGATAATTCAAATCTCGTTGATCAAAAAGATGTTTTAAGCTATTGTGATCCGAATAAATCATACACTTGACACCATACAAGTAATGGCGCCAAATTTTCAACGCATGAACAACTGTCGCCAACTCAAGATCATGAGTCAGATATCTCGTTTCGTGTTCCTTTAATTGTCGAGAGGCATACGCGATGACTTTACCTCTTTGCATTAGAACACAACCGATCCCATTTAAAGAAGCATCACAATAAACCGTAATGTCTTCTACACCTTCCGGTAACACTAAAACTGGAGCTTGACATAACTTCTCTTTTAACAATTGGAAAGCAATTTCTTGCTTGTTTTCCCAATTAAATCTCGCGTTCTTTCTCGTTAACTTTGTCAATGGAGAAGCGATTTTAGAAAAGTCTTGGATAAACCGACGATAATAACCGGCCAATCCGAGAAAACTTCGGATTTCCGTAGGCGTAGTCGGTCGTCCCCAACCCTTCACCGTCTCAATCTTCCCTGGATCTACTTGAATACCATCATTGTTCACAATATGGCCAAGGAATTGAACTTCCATTAGCCAAAACTCACATTTGGAGAATTTTGCATAAAACTTCTTCTTCTGCAACGTCTTCAACACACCACGCAAATGATGTTCATGTTCCTTCATACTCTTCGAATAGACAAGTATGTCGTCAATGAACACAATCACTGACTTGTCCAACATAGGTTGGCACACTCGGTTCATAAGATCCATGAATGCCGCCGGTGCATTCGTAAGGCCGAAAGGCATAACTACAAACTCATAATGCCCGTAACGCGTTCGAAAAGCCGTTTTCTCAATATCTTCCTCACGGACCCGCATTTGGTGATAGCCGGACCGTAGGTCAATCTTAGAGAAATACGTTGCACCTTGGAGTTGGTCAAACAAATCGTCAATCTGAGGCAATGGATAACGATTCTTTATCGTCACTTTATTCAACTCCCGATAATCGATGCACATCCGCATATTACCATCCTTCTTCTTCACGAATAAAACTGGAACGCCCCATGGTGAAGCACTCGGTCGAATAAAACCCTTTTCAAGCAACTCTTGGGTTTGATTTAACAACTCTTGCATCTCCGTTGGTGCTAAACGATAAGGAGTTTTAGCAATGGGAGTAGCCCCCGGAACCAACTCAATGCGAAATTCAACTTGTCTTTCCACCGAAAGACCCGGTAATTCGTCCGAAAACACGTCTTTGAATTCACTAACCACTGGAATTTCATGAATGGATGGTGGCTTTTCACGAGTATCAACTACATGAGCAAGAAAAGCCATGCCACCACTAACAAGAAAACGACGTGCCCGTGCATAAGTGCATAATGGCACAAGTCTTCTCCGTCTTTCGCCATGAATAATTAACTCTCCCCAACTTGGGGTCTTCACACGAATAGATTTTTCATGGCATGCAATATCGGCTCTATAGTGATCGAGCCAATCTATACCAACGACAATATCGAATTCACCCAAGGTCATCGGGATAAGATCAATTTTAAACGTTTCGGAACCAAACACAATATCACAATCATTACAAACATCAACCCCTAGTACCATCTTACCATCCGCTATTTCAACTTTTACCGGATGACTTAACTTCGCTAGTGGTTTATCAAGCTTAGACACGAATCTTGGAGAAACAAACGACAAATTAGCACCACTATCAAATAGGATCCTTGCCGGATTAGAGTTAACCATGAACGTACCTGAGACAACTTCATTGGATTGCTTGGCTTCATCATTCGTCATCAAATAGTTGCGACCCCTAGCCGTGCCCGCCGCTTTTTCCAACCGTTTAACATGATCGGTGTTCAAATCGGGGCACTCCGGCCTTCGGTGCCCTTCTTTACTACCATTATAACAAGTGAGTTTGGTTGTAGTAGATGGTTTGGTACAATCACGGTCCATATGCCCCCTCCGCCCACAATGTGACAAGAATAAGGAAAAACTCTGGAAGCACCTTTCTTCACACTACCGACACTCTCGGTTGCACCTTTACTCTTCTTGCTCGAATGACTAGTAGCTTCGAACTTCCTCTTGCCAAAAGTAAAGCCACTCTTTCTCAAAGCGAGCGACTCAAAACCTTTGGCCATATCAAACAACTCATCAAAACTTTTCACCACGTTTACACTAATCTTATCTTGATAGTTGTCGTTCAAGATTCGATAGAAGTCTTCCTTCAACATTTTATCGTTCCCGACATACTCTGGGCAAAATTGGGTTTTGACAAGAAAATGGATTTGAGAGTGTTCAAATCCATCGACCCTTGCCTCAAGGCAAGCAACTCATCCTTAAGTCTAGTAAGATCGGCCGAAGTTCGGTACTCGTTGAAAAACTCCGCCTTGAACTCATCCCAAGTGAAATCTATGCATTGTTCTTCACCATAAAGTTGGATTTTCGCGTTCCACCACAACTTGGCATCACCCCGTAACATGCTATAACCATACCTCGTCTTCTTTTCGAGAGGGCATTCACAAGTTCGAAAAGCCCCCTCCATATCGGAGATCCAATGATTGCTTTTTAGCGGATCCCTTTCGCCATCAAAAGTTGGAGGTTGAGAATCCTTGAAATTCTTATAAAAGAAGTCCCGCCTTCCTACATTGTCTTCTTGTAGAACAAGCTTAACTTATTCCTTAACCATATTGACTACTTGCTCGTCAATTGAATCTAGAAACATTTTCCTAACGTCTTCGAGAAACTCCGCTTTTTGACGTTTGAAGATGGCCTCAACTTTGGCCGTGAACTCAACATCCTCACTCGTACCTCCATCATTGTTCTCAGGTCTGTTTCTCGTCTTCATACTATAAAATGGAAATAGATTAAACAACGAAACGAGAGGACAAGACACAAATATGTACATATACACCTCACTGCCCCATTTTGCTCAACAATCGTCGTACATCGCTTGTTTGATACGATTTCAACCCGTAACAATGGTAGCTAATCATTGTTATACGAGTACGTCGCACTAACTTGCTAGTACAACGTCTATCTCGCTTGATGATTGCAAACACAACACAAAACAACTAGCGCATAGTTAGTTCACCTAAACCTAGGCACTAACCAATTCCCGATCCGACCCGTCTCTTACAAGTCCCGCATAAAGCGCATACACAATAGAGTCTAAGTCTAGGCACCTATCTCAAGTCGCCTAAATACCTTTGACCATGCTCTGATACCACTTGTAACAACCCGACATCGCAAAATCGAAACTCGACACACATTTTTTTTTAAAACGGGCAAGTAAACTGGCCAGGCCAGATGCGCGGTGCTCGCATACCTGCGCAGCGTGCATTACTACACGAAACCAGATCAGAAATGAGACATGCCAGTTTCCTGAATTCTCACTCATTTGTGCGGTGCGCACATCCTTGCGCGGCGCGCATTAGTACACAAATAGGGTTGTTTGTCAGTTTTCACATAGAAGGCCAAAACTTCAAAACCTAAAATACACCCATCATTAACTCGATTACGACCAAAGGTAGCTTACATAATTTCAAGATTAGAGTTTACAAAAGGGTACGACGACCCATACAACACTAAATTATTTTCGACCCGTAAGTTTAAGTACCAAACAAAAGACGAGCATAGTGTTTGGGATTAAACTACCCAAAACCTTGGTCAAATCACAAAAGCCTCGTCTAACAAATCCAAAGAGGTGAAATCTCTAATCCAAGCATATACCCTTGCCCTTGTCCATGCCGGAGCCTAAAAAGGTAAACAACGAGAGGGTAAGCATAACGCTTAGTGAATGCAATAATTATACATATACATATATAATCTACTTACTTGCAATTACTTACACAATACCGCATACAAGCTAGCAATTCGATAACTATGCAAACATTATGCATAAACCAATATCCGCAATTCATAATAAGCTAGCGACACCAAAAGTATATAGTTCACAATTAAATATGCTAATACAAAATTCACACAACCATGGTTAACCAATCGTATAAGGGAACGGTACTCGCGAAAGACCGTCGGAGTTCATAACATCCATTAGTGTGCGTACGCCGCGTAATCACTAATTCCCCAGGGTGATGTCTTAAACACCGCGATAATCTTACCCCCATGATAATGTGGTGTCTTGAACACCGCGACAATTCCACTCCCATAACAATGTATTGTCTTAAACACAGCGACTATTCCACATGTCAATCAAATCAATAAGTGGTGTCTTAAACACCACGACAATTCCACTCGTTACGTAGAATGTGGTGTCTTGAACACCGCGACAATTCCACATTCCACGCTACACAAATAAATACATTATATACGTACACGCATAATTATTCCACTCACCTTACACGTCGGTGATGATTAAACACTTCCGTACGCTTCAAAGCAAAGTACCTAATACATTAAGTACATATATCAATTATTCATTCAAGTTGGTCAACCAACTTATTCGCCATACAAGTGCAATTTGGCCCATGGTGCAAACGTGACCCATTTGCACCACTCATTCTAACACTAGGTCGGGATTATGTCAAA
The DNA here is from genome assembly GCF_046630445.1 of Rutidosis leptorrhynchoides. Lineage (NCBI taxonomy): Eukaryota > Viridiplantae > Streptophyta > Magnoliopsida > Asterales > Asteraceae > Rutidosis > Rutidosis leptorrhynchoides. Next base: position 200,605,128 of record NC_092338.1, read on the forward strand.
CCCTTATCAACAATCCGATTATGGTCTTAATTCACCTTTTAACACAAGGTTATCTCATTTCGCACCCATTAACCCACTTAGGTAATCAAAGACTCATTTGACCCATTTCAAGGTTAACGCACTCATTTGGATCACTTTCATACCCAAATACACCCATTCACTTTAAACACTAAGTGTGCTAGTGATTTACTAACATTTAAGACCCCTATACACAATTTAACATTTCAAAACCCTAGGTTAGTCGTCTTTGAGTCCTCATGACCCAAACTTACCCAAAAACCCCCAAAACACTAACAATTGTGTTTTATGTTCATTACTAACCCAAACCCTAACCCTTAAACAATTAAAACAAGGAAATCAAGGTTAAGACTTACCACTACAATCAAAATGTAGCTAGGGACTAGATGAACAAATTTAGAACTCACACTAATCCCTGATTCGACCTTCTTCTTCCTTGATTTGAGCTCTCTCACTCTAGATCTTTCTCTCTCTCTAGAATTTAAGTGGAAAGGGATAAGGTAGATGAAAATGAAGTTATGACACCCACAAAACTGATCTTGGGGCCTTAAACTCGTCCCACATGTGAAAGTACTAATCTGCCCCTTTAAATATCTAAAAAAAGAAGGAGGTGAGCTGTCAGCTCGATCTGCGCACCGCGCATCCAAGTGCGCACCGCGCACTTCCACTTTTATAGGTTCCAGCCATATTTATTTATATACAAAATGTACAATTCGGATTCAGGTCTTACAACTTAGTTTGGTATTCTTCATTACATATTTTACATATGTATATATAATACCAAGATCCCATAAGTTACGGAGAAATTTTCGATAGATATTAGACAGAGTTTACTGTAATAGATATGTAAAGATATGAATTAGTCTATACACTATCTTTGCAATGAATGCAGTAAGACGCGTCTAGATTAAGAATGATAAGCAGGTAATTTCCGACATGACATGATAAGCAAAACTTTTGACATACAGCTAGGGTCGAAGTCCAGACTCACTAATGCATCTTAATAACTATCCGTTAGACACACTAATGCAAGACCTGGTTCGCTAAGACCACCGCTCTGATACCACATGAAGCAACTCGTCCTAATCCATAAGGACGAATACAATAACATATGGTTACATTACGAGGTATTTGACCTCTATATGATACATTTTACAAACATTGCATTCGTTTTAAAAAGATAAACTTTCATTACATCGAAAGTTGACAGGCATGCATACCATTTCATAATATCCAAACTATAAATGACCTAATCTGTCATTTACTTAATAATAATCTTTATTGAACTCAACGACTTGAATGCAACGTCTTTTGAAATATACCATGAATGACTCCAAGTAATATCTTTAAAATGAGCAAATGCACATCGAAAGATTTCTTTATTACCTGAGAATAAACATGCTTAAAAGTGTCAACCAAAAGGTTGGTGAGTTCATTAGTTTATCGTAATCAATCATTTCCATAATTTTAATAGACCACAAGATTCTCATTTTTCATAAATATCATTACACTCGCAAGTGTATAAAATCCATTCGTATGATGAACACCTGGTAACCGACATTAACTTTAATACATATAGAATATCCCCCGCATACTCGCAAGTATGCCATATACTGGAAATCGCAATCACCATTTAAATTGAAGTACTAAAGCAGTTCAAATTCTCTGACTGGGGCTGGTCAGTGCCCATAGATCTACCTTTAGGATTCGCGTCAATTAGGGGCCATTTCCCTAATTCTTAGGTTACCAAGTTAAGGGGAAATATTCGGTATAGTAATCCAACCATAGAATTTAGTTTTAAGTACTTGTGTCTATTTCGTCAAACATTTATAAAACAGCGCATGTATTCTCAGTCCCAAAAATATATATTGCAAAGCATTTAAAAAGGGAGCAAATGAAACTCACAATACTGTATTTCGTAGTAAAAATACATATGACGTCATTGAACAAGTGTAGGGTTGGCCTCAGATTCACGAACCTATATTAAGTATATATATATTTATATGTTGGTCAATATCTGTCTAACAATTTAGGTCAACTCGTAGTGTATCACAATCCTAATGCTCGAGACCGATATGCAAAAGTTAACAAAAATTAGTTTGACCCAAAATGACTTTCAAAATCTATACATGTTTATTATATACCTTAAATATAGTCATTTTATATATTTAAATATATTTATCAGATTTTATTAGAGTAAATAATACAAGTCATATATTGATAAATAAAAATTTATATTAAAATTTATATATGATAAAAATATACTTTTATATATCTCGATTAATAAAATTTATATAATTCACTCAAAATTATAAACATATAGTTGTATGTATTATTAATGTAATTATATTACATGTGGTAAAAATATCTTTGTATCACATATTTTTTTGATAAAATAATATTGATAACACTCAAGTGTGGGAATATTTGATAATGCTAAAAATGAACATATATTTCATAGCATTATTCCTCAAGAAAGACAAGCTTTTAGTTGCAATTGTCCTATTTACAAGTGATATTAGTTTAAATAATAAAAGGTGAAGACAAAAGACAGATTCGACGAATTGAAGACGCAAACGACCAAAAAGCTCAAAAGTACAAAATACAATCAAAGAGGTTCCAATTATTGATAAGAAACGTCTCGAAATTACAAGAGTACAAGATTCAAAACGCAAAGTACAAGATATTAAATTGTACGCAAGGACGTTCGAAAATCCGGAACCGGGACCAGAGTCAACTCTCAACGCTCGACGCAACGGACTAAAAATTACAAGTCAACTATGCACATAAATATAATATAATATTTAAATAATTCTTATAATTATTTATATATTATATAATATATAAAAATCCGTCGGCAAGAAAGGAGCCAAAATGTGTGAGCTGGTTTTACAAACTCCGCGAGTTGCGGAGTTTGTAGTGAAAATGGGCCGCGAGTCGCGGAGTTCCCCTGGACAAAAATCCCTATAAAAGCCAGCGCAATTCGACGATTTATATATCATATATCCATCCTCTCTATATCTATACGTAATATTTATATTTATAATTTATATTTTAATTTTAATATTTAATTTTAATTCTAATAATATGGGTATGTTAGCAAATGTTGTAAGGGTGTAAGTCGAAATTCTGTCCGTGTAACGCTACGCTATTTTTAATCATTGTCAGTTATGTTCAACCTTTTTAATTTAATGTATCGTAGCTAAGTTATTATTATGCTTATTTAAAACGAAGTAATCATGATGTTGGGCTAATTACTAAAATTGGATAATTGGGCTTTGTACCATAATTGGGGTTTGGACAAAAGAACGACACTTGTGGAAATTAGACTATGGGCTATTAATGGACTTTATATTTGTTTAACTAAATGATAGTTTGTTAATTTTAATATAAAGATTTACAATTGGGTGTCCCTATAAATAACCATATACACTCAATCGGACACGATGGGCGGGATATTTATATGTACGAATAATCGTTCATTTAACCGGACACGGGAATGGATTAATAGTCACTAGAGTTATTAAAACAGGGGTGAAATTATGTACAAGGACACTTGGCATAATTGATAACAAAGTATTAAAACCTTGGGTTACACGCAGTCGATATCCTGGTGTAATTATTAAACAAAGTAATAAAACCTTGTTACAGTTTAAGTCCCCAATTAGTTGGAATATTTAACTTCGGGTATAAGGATAATTTGACGAGGACACTCGCACTTTATATTTATGACTGATGGACTGTTATGGACAAAAACCAGACGAACATATTAAATAATCCAGGACAAAGGACAATTAACCCATGGGCATAAAACTAAATCAACACGTCAAACATCATGATTACGGAAGTTTAAATAAGCATAATTCTTTTATTTCATATTTAATTTCCTTTATTTTATATTTAATTGCACTTCTAATTATTGCACTTTTATTTATTGTTATTGTATTTAATTGCACTTTTAATTATCGTACTTTTTAATTATCGCAATTTTATTTTATCGCACTTTTATTTATCGCAATTTCATTATCATTATTTATTTTACGCTTTAAATTAAGTTGTATTTATTTTTACATTAGGTTTAAACTGCAACTAAAGTTTTAAAATCGACAAACCGGTCATTAAACGGTAAAAATCCCCCTTTATAATAATAATATTACTTATATATATATTTGTAAAATAAAACTAATATAGCGTTAAGATTTGTTAAAAGATTTTTCCCTGTGGAACGAACCGGACTTACTAAAAACTACACTACTGTACGATTAGGTACACTGCCTATAATTGTTGTAGCAAGGTTTAAGTATATCCATTCTCTAAATAAATAAATATCTTGTGTAAAATTGTATCGTATTTAATAGTTTTTCATAGTAAAATATAAGCTATTTCATATACACCTCGCATAACATCATATATATATATATATATATATATATATATATATATATATATATATATATATATATATATATATATATATATATATATATATATATATATATATATATATATATATATATATATTGTTCGTGAATCGTCTAGCACGGTCAAAGGGTGATTGATTACATGAATGTAGTTCCAAAATTTTGAGATTCAACATTACAGACTTTGCTTATCGTGTCGGAAACATATATAGATTAAGTTTAAATTTGGTCAGAAATTTTCAGGTTGTCACAGCACGTATGTGGTCGGTGTTCAATGGTGAAAGCAGAGACAGTTATGTGGAAGATCAAGGGTGTGATTGCATTCTCATACGGCTTTCTTGATGGTTTTATCCACATGTTTGTTCTACCAGCGGGTTTAATCTTTATTGGAAAGATAATTGGGTGGATGGAATTTTGTACGGGTGGATCGCTTGGGCGATGGGGTTAATTGGGTCGGGTCGGACTCAAACGACCCGTTATCTCCAAAACTAAGGAGATAGGTGTCATAGCCAAAGAGAAGTTCTTGTTTCCCAAGCTAGTAATAAAAGGATCGAATTATAGCTCAGTGGTATTTTTTGGTATCGAAAGACTTCACTTGCTCGAAGGTTATCGGGTGAAGTGCGGCGTGATTCCGGTGCAAATCCGGCTTTATCAAAAGGAGGTATAATTAGCGGGTCAAGTTGTTATTGTGGGATGATGATGATATTGATGTTGATGATGTTAGTTTAAGATGGGTATTGTTTAACTTCTCTTCGAGTGGGAGATTGTTGGGAGTGCGAAGACAAGTTAAACTCAAAGTTGAATTCTGAGCTGCAAAAAACTTTTGCCCGTAAGTTTAAGTGCTATGCTCGCGAGATGCAAGTCAGAGGAAAAGGGTTTACTGAAAAGATAGACTTGCGACCACAAGAATTCAACTATGGTCGCGAGTTTAGACCTGAAGGAAACTTGCGATCACCAAAATTCAATTATGGTCGCGAAAATGGTGCTGACGGGAGAAAATTCTAGAAACGATTTTTCTTTCTCGTTAAGTTGTTTCCTTGTTGATTTTTTGCCTATTTAAACATCCTTTGTAACCCTAACATGTATCCACGAAAATTATCAATAAAAGAACTCTCTTTGGTGGTCGGGATTAAAGTAATCATTCGTGATTAAATATAACCTCGTTAAATTATCTCATCTTTATCGTTTTTTGCTAGTTTCTTCGTATACATCAACTATTTTCGTTTATTGTAAGTGGGTTTGATAACCTAGGATTATCAAGTCTTGTTAGGGCTCACGTGCTTTATTCCTAACAAGGAGTTCATCATGTATAGCAGAGTTAGTGGCAGCGGAGGAGATATTTGTGTATTCAAGAGATTTAATTGAGAAAAGAGCATGGAGAATGAGAAAAGAGATATTTGTGTATTCAAGAAACGGATGTGGCATGCTTAGTTCCTCTAAGTGGATAAATGAAAAAAGCGAATGAAATGTGTAGATGACATAAATACCCCTATGCGTTTGGCATGTGTGGTCACTTAAAGGAGTCAATTTAACATTTGTGACGATTCTAGACTATTAACATTAAAAAATTAAGTTTGAATTATTCGTGTATTTTTGAACAGATTAAACTACAAGGACTATCCGTATAATTGTGTTGTCATATAATAAGATGTAGGGGCAGTACTTTGTCATATAATAAGTTTCTTTATTTTTATTTTATAAAAATATAAGTTTTATTTAAATATTTTGTGTTTATTTAAAACATATAAAAAAATTTTAAAAAACTGAAAAGAAAAAAAAAACATAAGTTTTTATTTAATTAATATAAATATTTTATATAAATACTAAAAACAGAAAAATAAAAAATATATATGTAAATAAAAAAAAACCTGTCGAACAAAAACCTGCACCTGAGTTGAATTTTCATCCACCGCGACTCGCGGCGTTTATTTCCAGGTGGCACCGCGACTCGCGGAGCCGTCTGACACGGGTTACACAGAAACCCTAACAGCATCATTACGGAGTAATTATTATTATTAATTTTTAATTAAACCCTAATTAGGTTTTGTTAATTTATTATTTAGTTAGTTTTTTAAATTTAATTTATATATTTAGTTTAATTAGTTTAATTAATTTATAAAATAAATAGTTTTATAAAATAAATAATATAAAAATAATATTTTTATAAAAAAATTGTACTTTTTACAAATTTTAGTATATTTTTATATTTTGTTCCTTTTTATTTGTTTTAGCGTAATTTTTATATTTTTTTCGTTCGTATTTAGTTTTAAATATAATTTTTGCCGTAGCTTATTTTTACCTCTAGATTTTTAGGCTTTGCCGCAAAATCCCTTAAGTGCTTTTTCTTTAGACTAAGATTTAGGTGCTTTAGAATTTTGCGACGCCTTTTTAAGTTTTAGTACCTTTTTAAGTTATTTCCATTTGGGATATAGTTTTACTTGTAAGCTTTAATATTTTTAGACGCAACTTTTAGTTTTTAGTTTTTAATTCCTTTTTAAGTTTAGACGCGCTATTTTCTTATTTCTCGACGCCTTTTACCTATGTATCAATTATCACTCCAATTAGTAATCTCAATTTGCGATTATAATTTTAAGTTAGTGATAGTAATAAGGTTGGGTTAGTCGAGTGTTTTTAAGTTTTATAGTCACTCTTTTTCTTTCTTATTTTTCGACGCCTTTTATTTTTCGATCTTTTCTTTTTCGACCTTTTTCGACGCGCTCTTTTTCTTTCTTATTTCTCGCCATTCTAGTTTTAGGACATAGATTTTTATTCTACTTCTTATCTAAATTTCTTAAAATTACGAAAATTTATTTTAAGTGGTTAAATTGATAGACATAAAAATTTTCTGGTTCGTAGTAATAGTTGAATTTGTACGTGGACCGGGTTATTGGAGCCAAACAGTACTCAATTATATTGAGACCAAACGAATCCTGCCCCTCTGCTGCATCTTTTGGCTATTCGAAACGTGGGCAAAATCAGAAAAGTCTATTAATTGGATAACTTATATAATTTTTCTTTCCTTTTAAAAACTAATAGGATATTCAGTGAATGCACCGAGCAAGACGTTCACCACCTTTTGTACGTTCACCACCTGTAACTAGATCAAGACATTTAGCAAATATTACCGCCGTTGATTTTTCTTTAGAATCGTCATCCAGTCGACCAAGTACTCCAATTCAAATTTCCGATAATCCATTTTTTGAACCCGACCTCACAATTGAGAATCCGGAGAATATTCAGGGACAATTCATAGATCCTGAACCATTAATTTTTCCTCCGGATCCGCCAATCATTCAAACAGAGATTGTTGAGGAACGAACCATTAAATCAGAATCTTCTAGTGATTCAGATTCAACAAATTCAATTATGGAAAATCTGGAACCTTTAAGTATGGAAGACCGAATGAGAGCTAAACGCACTGGCCAAGGTCACGCAATTACTCATCCTGACATTAATGCGCCAGATTATGAAATCAAAGGACAAATTCTACACATGGTGACTAATCAATGCCAATTTAGTGGTGCACCGAAGGAAGATCCAAATGAACATCTTCGTACCTTTAATAGGATCTGCACACTATTTAAAATCCGAGAAGTTGAAGATGAACAGATATATCTCATGTTATTAACCCCTGGAGTTTAAAGGGAGAAGCCAAAGATTGGTTGGAATCGTTACCTGAAGGGGCGATTGATACATGGGACGTTTTAGTTGAAAATTTTCTTAAACAATTATTTCCAGCATCTAAAGCCGTAAGACTTCAAGGAGAAATTGTTACGTTCACACAAAAACCAAATGAAACTCTATATGAGGCGTGGACAAGATTTGGAAAGTTATTGAGAGGATGTCCACAACATGGTTTAGACACCTGTCAAATAGTACAAATATTCTACCAAGGATGCGACATCACTACAAGGAAAGACATCGATATAGCAGCTGGTGGTTCTATTATGAAAAAAACCGAAACTGATGCTTACAAAATTATTGATAACACTGCTTCCCACTCACATGAGTGGCACCAAGAAAAAGATATCGTTAGATCATCTAAAGCAGCTAGAGCCGATTCTAGCCATGACTTAGATTCCATTTCAGCAAAGATAGATGCTGTCGAGAGACGAATGGAAAAGATGACTAAAGATATTCACTCAATACGAATTAGTTGTGAGCAGTGTGGAGGACCACATTTGACAAAAGATTGTCTTAGTATTGAATTAACAATGGAACAAAGAGAGAATGTTTCATATCTAAACCAAAGGCCTGGAAATAATTATCAGAATAATTATCAACCGCCAAGACCAATTTACAATCAAAACCAGAATTATAATCGAAATATTCCATACAACAATCAACAAGGTCCTAGCAATCAACAAGTATCCAATAATACTTACAATCAGCAAAGACCTAATTTTCAAAACAAACCACAACAAACCGATGATAAAAAGCCAAATTTAGAAGATATGATGACGAAGCTAGTTGAAACTCAAACGCAGTTTTTCACATCTCAGAAACAAACGAATGAACAAAATGCTCAAGCATTTAGAAATCAACAAGCTTCTATTCAAAACTTGGAACAAGAAGTAAGTAATCTAGCAAGGTTAATAGGTGAAAGAAAATCGGGAAGTTTACCTAGTGATACAAATGCTAACCCCCAGAATGAAACAGCTAAAGCTATTACCACAAGAAGTGGTACAACACTTAAACCACCTGAAATACCTGTAACTTCTGATGAAGCTATTCCTACTCCACAAGAACCACAATCTGAACAAGATAAGGAAAAAGAACCGGTAGTTGAAAAGGTTAATGAAGATAACACGGTTAAGGATAAACCTTATGTTAAACCATACCAACCACCACTTCCTTACCCGAGTAAAATGAAAAAAGAAAAACTTGAAGCCGAGCAATCCAAATTCTTGGATATGTTTAAACAGATAAATGTAAATCTTCCTTTCATTGATGTGATTTCAGGAATGCCTAGATATGCTAAATTCTTAAAAGATCTAATCTCAAATAGAAAGAAAATGGAAGAACTCTCGGCTGTTACTATGAATGCTAATTGTTCTGCAGTACTGTTGAATAAGATACCAGAAAAATTATCTGATCCAGGAAGTTTCACAATTCCATATTTTCTGGGTAGTCTTAGTTCAATAGAAGCATTGGCAGACTTAGGTGCTAGTATAAATCTAATGCCGTATTCACTCTACACTAAACTAGACCTTGGAGAATTGAAACCAACAAGAATAAGTATACAACTAGCTGATCGATCAATAAAATATCCTAGAGGGATAATGGAGAACATGCTAGTTAAAGTTGGTACTTTAGTATTTCCAGTAGATTTTATTGTTCTGGACATGGAAGAAGATTCTCAAGTTCCTCTCATATTAGGAAGACCATTCTTAAACACGGCTAAAGCAATGATAGATGTGTTTGGTAAGAAATTGACCCTAAGTATAGAGGATGAGAGTGTTACCTTTTCAGTTGATAGAGCTATGCAACAACCACAATCTGCAGATGATACATGTTATTATATTCAAACTATAGATTCACATGCAGAATTGTTAGAAGAATTTCCAGAATTACAAGGAACAGGAGAATGTTCTTTAGGAGAAGGAACTGAACAAATTGATGAAATTGAAATGTTAGCTACACTAATAGCTAATGGATATGAACCAACAACAGAAGAAATTCAAATGCTAAAAGAAGAAGACAGATATTGATACAAATCATCGATAGAAGAACCTCCGACATTAGAGTTAAAGCCACTTCCAAACTATTTGGAATACGCTTATTTACATGGTGAATCTGAATTACCTGTAATAATATCGTCTTCTCTTACTGAAAATGAAAAATCAAAACTCATTTCTGTGTTAAAAGCTCATAAACCAGCCATTGCATGGAAGATTCATGATATTAAAGGAATAAGTCCTTCGTATTGCACACATAAAATCCTTATGGAAGAAGGTCATAAAACGTATGTGCAATGCCAACGAAGACTAAATCCTAATATGCAAGATGTTGTTAAAAAAGAAATAATTAAACTGCTAGATGCAGGTTTAATTTATCCAATCTCTGATAGTCCATGGGTAAGCCCAGTTCAATACGTACCTAAGAAGGGTGGCATGACTGTCATCACAAATGAGAAAAATGAGCTTATTCCTACTAGGACTGTAACAGGATGGAGTGTATGTATTGATTATAGAAAATTAAATGACGCCACCAGAAAAGATCACTTTCCCTTACCTTTTATTGATCAAATGTTGGAAAGATTAGCCGGAAATAGTTACTATTGTTTTCTTGATGGTTTTTCCGGATATTTTCAAATTCCAATAGCACCCGAAGACCAAGAGAAAACCATATTCACGTGCCCTTATGGTACTTTTGCTTACAAATGCATGCCATTTGGACTTTGCAACGCCCCTGCAACCTTTCAAAGGTGCATGATGGCGATTTTTCATGACATGATAGAAGAATGCATGGAAGTTTTCATGGATGACTTTTCAGTCTTCGGTGATACTTTTGAATCATGTCTAGTTAATCTGGAACGAATGCTTATTAGATGTGAACAATCAAATCTAGTACTTAATTGGGAGAAATGCCATTTTATGGTTAAAGAAGGCATCGTTCTTGGACATAAAATTTCAAAAGAAGGAATTGAAGTGGATAGAGCTAAAGTAGATGTAATTGCTAAACTTCCACATCCCACCAATGTTAGAGGAGTTAGGAGTTTTCTAGGGCATGCCGGTTTTTACCGACGTTTCATAAAAGATTTTTCTAAAATTGCCACTCCTATGAATAAACTCCTAGAAAAGGATGCTCCATTCATCTTTTCAGATGAATATATCAAATCTTTTAATATTCTTAAAGAGAAACTCATTAATGCGCCGATCATGATAACACCAAATTGGAATCTACCATTCGAACTTACGTGCGATGCAAGTGATTTTGCAATGGGATCCGTTTTAGGACAAAGGATTGAAAAACGATTTCAACCTATATATTATGCTAGTAAGATGTTACAAGGAGCACAAACAAATTACACAACTACTGAAAAAGAACTCCTTGCTATTGTCTTTGCTTTTGACAAATTTCGTTCATATATCGTTCTAGCAAAAACGGTGGTCTATACCGACCATTCTGCTCTTAGATACCTATTTTCGAAACAAGATGCCAAACCAAGATTAATTCGTTGGATCTTACTCTTACAAGAGTTCGATATTGAAATCCGAGATAAAAGAGGAGCAGAAAATCTTGCCGCTGATCATCTTTCTCGTCTTGAAAATCCCGAATTAGAAGTTCTAAATGAATCGGCCATACAAGACAACTTTCCTGATGAATATCTATTGAAGATAGATTATAATGAAATTTCATGGTTTGCAGACTATGCAAACTACTTAGTATGTGGATTCCTTGAAAAAGGATTATCGTACCAAAAACGAAAGAAATTCTTCAGTGATATAAAACACTATTTCTGGGAAGACCCACATTTGTTTAAAAGTTGTCCAGATGGAATAATACGCCGATGTGTATTCGGAGATGAAGCTAGTAAAATTTAAAACCATTGTCACACAGGACCAACAGGAGGGCATTCTCAACTAACAGCAAGAAAAGTTTACGATGCTGGATTCTATTGGCCTACAATTTACAAAGATGCACACCTTCTTTGCAAATCCTGTGATGCTTGTCAAAAGGTCGGAAAAATAAGTCAACGTGATGAAATGCCACAAAATGTCATTCAAGTATGTGAAGTATTTGACATTTGGGGTATTGACTTTATGGGTCCATTTCCAAAATCTCATAATAATCTCTATATTCTCGTAGCCATTGATTATGTATCTAAATGGACGGAAGCATAAGCTCTCCCAATTAACGATGCACGAGTTGTAGTCAACTTTTTAAAACGTCTTTTTGCAAGGTTTGGAACACCGAAAGCTTTAATAAGTGATCGGGGAACTCATTTCTGTAATAATCAACTTGAGAAAGTTCTTAAAAGATATGGAGTAACTCATAAAATCTCCACCGCATATCATCCACAAACAAGTGGACAAGTTGAAAATACCAACCGAGCTTTAAAACGTATTCTAGAGAAAACCGTAGGATCAAATCCGAAGGAATGGTCCATTAAATTGGAGGATGCACTCTGGGCTTTTAGAACAGCCTACAAAAATCCAATTGGAACCACACCTTTTAAACTCGTTTACGGAAAAGCATGTCATCTTCCAGTAGAAATTGAACACAAAGCATTTTGGGCTTTGAAGACATGTAATCTTGATTTACATGAAGCTGGACGTCTACGGTTAAGTAAATTAAACGAATTAGAAGAATTAAGACATGAAGCATACAAAAATTCGTTAATCTATAAGGAAAGAACGAAGAAATAGCATGATAAAAGAATCAGAAGTCCAAAAGAATTTAAAGAAGGAGACAGAGTTCTTCTTTTCAATTCACGATTTAAGCTATTTCCTGGAAAATTGAAATCAAGATGGTCTGGACCATTCATAGTCAAAAGAGTTTTCCCATACGGAACAGTAGAATTGATAAATTCAAATGGGATTGAATTTAAAGTTAATGGTCACAGAGTTAAACACTACATAGATAGTCCGATGGAAGTCGACAACGAAGTTAATCACAATTTCGATACCACAGCTAACTAAGTGTAGGGAGAATCAAGTCTTTAAAGGATAATATATATTTCTGTTAGAGTTAGATTGTCTGTTTTCGTGTAGTTCTCGAAAATGGAACCCGAATGGTCTTTTCCTAGCAGACCCTAAAGAACTAGTCTTCTCCCCCCATTCTGAATTTTTATTTTTTTTTTAGGTTTTTACGAAATGAAGACTTCCTGTGAACTAAACCATGGTCTAATGCTACACGCTTTGATTACTAAACGTAATAATGACATACTTCCGAGTGAACTGGTATCAGTAATCAGAGAAAGATTGGACGGAGTAAGAAAAGAATCCAGATGCGAAGATAATAAGTTACAATTTGGTAAAGGAAAATCAAAATCCGCAGCGAAAAGAAGAGCACGACACCTTGAAAGATGTCACAAATGCGGAAAATGGTCACATGGAGGTAAATGTTCAAATAATCAAACCTATTCAAACACCGAATTTGTTACTTTATGCAGAGACGGACCGTTCATATGTTTAGAAGAAAAAACACTGAATGCTCGAGGTTACGCCTATGTAGCCATGGAAAACCAATTAAACCGACTATCTTATAAGTGGGATAGATCATATCACTAAGAATATATTTCACAGGTAAGTCTATATAGTTTTTATTTTTATTTTCATTTTTAACCTTTTGATAATAAACGCTAATTTGTTCGCTATAAAGTATTAAATTGGTATTGAATAAAATTAGGTTTGGCGACCGAAATTATTGATATCATACAAAAATTTATTACATCACTGCGAAATTTAACGTTTATTCTTAAGGTATAAACATCTTTAATCAATCAACCCAAAATATTTCAAAAATTCGTCATGAGTTAAATTAGGTCATGGAACCGAAATTACTTTACCGAAAAGAGGGGCGCATATTTTTGATAATATTTGATTGATTAAAGTGGGATAAAAGCCAAAAAGATTTTTAATTTTATTTTTACCATGTTTTTAAAATTAATATATAAATCTTAAATTAATATTGTGAACTTTGTAAAATCAATATATTTAAGTTTGTCAATATTTGAAAAATTAATATTTTTAATATAAGTTTGTATGTATAAAAACAAAAATATAATATAAGTTTGGTGTGAATTTTTAATATTATGCATTTTTAATTAAGTTTGGTGTGAATTTTTAATTTTATACATTTTTAAATTTAAGTTGTGTGAATTTAAAAACAAAAATTTACTTTATGTCGCTAAGTTAAAAATATGATTTTTAAAATTCGTCGTAAGTTGAAGACTAGGTCTTTGAACCGAAATTGCTTTACCCGAGGGAGGGACGAGAACTTTTATTATCATTATTTTTAATCTTATTGAATTAAAGTATGCCAAAAACATTAAAAAACCCAAAAATCTTTGCTTTTAAAACCGCGCTACAAAAAGACAAATTTTAAAATTTTGTCGAGGGACGGACTAGGACATCGTTCCGAAACGACCTCGTCCTAAATAACAAGGGAAACAAAATTTTAAAATTAATTACTTAATTGTTTTATAAGTTAAAGATATATAAAAAAAAATCAAACGCCGCAACTCGCGAAGTTTGCATTGGCTAAACACCGCGACTCGCGGAGAAACCAAAATACAGAAAAAAATAAAAACGTTGAAACAGATCAGTTGCACACACCACACTCCATTTTACTGCGAAAAAACCCGAAAAATACACACAAAAATCGAAATTTTTTACCAAAAATCATCACATTTTTTACTAAAATCATGTTGAGAAGGATGCTATCAAGGAATTACTCAAGAAAAACGGTAAATTTCTACACCTAAACTCCATTTAATCCGAAAATTAGTGTTCTTGAGCATTTTTATATCCAATTCGATTTTGATGCTTTTTAGTGTAATTATGCTTAAATTGCTTATGTATTATGCTTGTATAACCTAGATTGATGCTATTTAACATTATTAGAAGCTTTAAACTTCAAATTTTGAGTAATCTATGGTTTGTGTTCTTGAGCAATTTGGGGCTTTTTGATATAAACAGGTTATGGCCATTTTTTGTCATGAATTGTTGCTAAATTAAGTATTGTAACATGTTTAGGTAGTTAAATGATCCAAACTTTGAGCCTAAACATGATTTTGAGAATTAAAGTGGACTTTTTCAAGTCTAAAATTCATGAACTTGATTTTTGAGAGATAATGCCATTTGAAACTTGTTTAATTGCTAGTAATGATTATTTTGACATGTTATTTGAGTTGAATGCTTATGAACTTGGCGAACATTTTCATATATGCTTATTTGAAAAAGTGTAGATTTGATAAAAATATGAAAATGAGCATAAGTTTGATATAAATTGGACATCTCATTGTAATCATTGTAATTGATGATTTTGCTGACACTAATGCATATTTGGATGCACAAAAATTGTGTTTGATGTGTTTTGCAGACTGAAAGGGGTGAATCTTCATCCCAAGCTCGCAATGCTCCTCCTGAGAATGCGGAACAACAAGATGTTGATAACTATTACAAACAAGATATACCTCATCCAGTTATGACATTTTCAGATATGCACTTGGAAGATTTGCACCCGAACTTGAGATTTGACAGACTTTGGATAGATTATCCAAAATACCAAATGGGCTTGCATACACTTCATTCTAAAGCTGTTGAAGTACCTAGGGTAATAGAATGGGAACCGTTAGAAGCTGTAGAATTGGCCGGGCCAATTAGAGAATTACTTACACAGAGGTATGGTAATTCTACTTTTAACGATTGGGTACGATTATTCAACATGCGTAGACCTGTATATAAAGTATGGTGTGAAGAATTATTGTGTAGTATAGAAATAAATGATCGGGTAGCTAGTTTAACCGATCGATCTTTTATTAGATTTTTGTTAGGAGGTTCGATGCGCCACATGTCTCTACTAGACATGGCTCAGGCCTTACGTATATATACGCCTGAGGAGCTAGCATTTGCCGATTGTAGAGGGTTGATATTAAATGGTAGGAAAATTGATGAAAATTTTGATACGCATGGTGTATGGAGTCAAATGACTAGCCATCAGCGATTTAAAGGAGGAAATTACTCTTATTTAGATATAGATAGAGCTGAATTAAGAGTAATTCATAGGTTTCTAGCGAATTCGATTACACAGAGAGGTAAAAATAAGGAAAATGTAAATGAGCAAGATTTATTTTACCACATGTGTATTCGAGACCCACAAAGCACTGTAAGTATACCTTATTGTGTGGGTTATTATTTATCAGCTATGGTTAGGGGGATGAGACCACACAATATAATAGGAGGTGGTATATTTATTACATTAATTGCGGAGTATCTCGATGTGGATATAAGTCGGGGGGGATTATTAGTCGAAGAACCAGAACCCCGCGATACAGTAGGTTTAAATGTATATCATGGTGCGAAGGTTTTGAAGAGGCGAAATAACGCCGCAGTACAATACCATGGAAGACATCCACAGGTTGAGAGAAATCAACAGCCAGGTAATGTGGGAGGGGAAAATGAAATGACAGAAATGCAAAGGTTTATAGCTTCCCAAGAGTACAAAAATGCTAGACATCGAGCATTTGAAGATTGGCAAGTTCATCAAAACCAAATCATAGCTTATTGCCAACATATAGGTAGAAACTATATTCCTACTCCAACACCCATATTTCCTCCCTGGTCTATAGAGATGCAACCACCGTATCCTACTTATAACCCAGCTGAAGCATTTTATAACACATATGGTTATGCATGGAACCTCTTCTGGTATCAGTATCATCCCTAGTCTACTTAGTTTTATTTATTTTATTATTTGTAATGTTGATACATTTAATACTTATGTTGGAATTGTATTAGTTTTTATAATTTACTAACTTTTATTTTTAGATTTTAATAATTTTTGAATGTGGGGTAATATACCAAACTTCAAAAATATGTATATATATTTGCAGTTTATCTTATGTACACAACAGGGTAAAACAACGCATTTTCAAATACTGGCATTAAGTTCAGCAAAAGCAACTAATTTTGACGACAAGATGCAAAATATATGTGAAATAACAACAAGAAAGATTGAACAAATGATGTGCACCATTTATCATTCAGCAAACAAACACAAATATGTTTGGAAACTTTGGTAAAATTTAATCATTTCTACGCTAATCACCCTCAATAATTTAAATGGTTACTGATTTCTTGCAAATGAGGGCATTGCAAGATCTTAAGTGTGGGAAGAGGTTAAATTCTTTCGGATTTTAAAATTTTTACTTTATACACTTGGTTACCATTAAAAATACTAGTAAAGCAGTAGTTTTATTAGAATCTAGTGCTCTCTGATAATAAAGAACAGCCCTAGTCTTATATACTGACTACCCAATTCTAGTAAAAATTTTAAAAATTTTCAATTAAATGAACTCAAAATCATGTTTATACATATTTATGAACGATAAAACTAGGTGTTAACATCGAAATTATTGTTACCTTGGAAATGACATAAATTGAGAAACAAACCAAAATGTTAGAATTCATTTAAGAATGGAATAGAGGAGAACAAAAAGGAAAATAAAAGCCAAGTGTGGGAAATTTTGTAACAACCCAAACCAACACCCGACAAAACTGTGTGAAAATACGAAATAAAAAAAAATTTCTGTTGCAGACCATCGGCGCGCCGCGCCATATGGCCCGCGCGCCGCGCCATATCTGGCTGTCCCCGGGACTTTTAACCGCGAAAAGATTGACTAGTTCCCGGCACTTTTAGACAAAACGCTTTTTACCATACAACCAAATATGTAAAACTAACATGTTTCAAACATAAAATTAAAGTTTTACAAGCGGGGCCCACACGACCCAAATTACAAGTTTAGTACAATTTAGGAGTTTCGACCACCAAAAAGTTTAAGTTCCAAACTACACAATGAGCATGGCGTTTGGGATTAAACTACCCAACTATCGGTCAAACTCTGAGAGCTACTAAAACCAAAAGCGTCCCTTAGCAACAAGCGGGATCCCTAGTCCAAAACGATGCCCTTACCCTTGTCCAACACCGAACCTATAAAAGTGGTAAACAACGAGAGGGTAAGCAAAGCTTAGTGAATGCAATAATTACACATACATATATATCGCCCATCTATTTGCAATCACAACACAAGATACCTCGTACGAAACGTGTAACACAAAAGCATGTCATCAACCTCAAACACTTAACAAGTCATACAATAACATAACCGAGTTAGCATATACTCAACACAACCATAAATAATTTAGCATGCTAAATATCAACAAATCTTAATATGGTTAACCATGACGCTATGGTGCTACCGGCTCGTGGTTCACACCATACGCATTGAGTCTCACTCGTTTATAGTGCTACCGGCTCGTGGTTCACACTTTGTTTATAGTGCTACCGGCTCGTGGTTCACACTCGATGCTACCGGCTCGTGGTTCACATCAATTATTTTATAGTGCTACCGGCTCGTGGTTCACACTCGATGCTACCGGCTCGTGGTTCACATCAATTTACACACATGCTATGGTACTACCGGCTCGATGGTTCATACCATAACACCCACAAATAAACACGCCATATACACGAATGCATAATTATTCCACTCACCTCAAAATCTCTTGGTGAAAGATAACCGAGCTTGAACACTTCAATGTAACGCACCTATTACATTTATCACAATATCAAAATCACAACTCGAGTTGGTCAACACTCTAAAGCTCACTCCTAGTGTTAATTTGACACATGGTGCAAATCCGACCCATTTGCACCCTTAACCCTAAAATCGGGTTAACTCATCACAAAACCCTATCATTAACCAAAGTAGGTTCATTACACATTTTAACACTAGTTTTAGGCTTCAACCACACATATTAATTAGCTTAGGTTCATTTTGACCCATTTGACACTTTCAAAGTCAACCTACCCATTTTGGGTCAACCACTAACCCATTTACACCCATTTACATAAATCATGGTGTTCTAGCA